>NC_048220.1:66492935-66557431 GCF_002007445.2 Ailuropoda melanoleuca | reverse complement strand
TTTTTTTTTTTTTTTTTTTGGTGAGGACAATAGTGACTGCTTCCAAGTTCTTTGTATGTTGGACAAGAAACCAGAAATTTATGTTTCTTGTTAGAATGGAGATTTCTCTTTAGAGCATGCTTAATATCTTAAGCCTAGAATCAGTGTTTCCAGTGAATATTTTAACACAGATGACATTTGGACAGAGATTTTTTTTTCATCTCCTTTTGAAATTATCATTTGTTGATTTTTCTAAATGCAGTGTACAATCGCATGTAAGCAGGATGGCAATGAATCCTTGATGCTTTCTTTCTAAACCTTGATTCAGCAATTAGAAAAGATTGTTTTTTAATCTTTTTTTTTAATTTTTTTTAAGAAACCCAAACACTTTTCTCCCTCAAAACATGTAGACAGGATGAATAGTGAGGAGAATTTGTGTACTGTGTTTAACTCCCTTCCATGTACCAGATATTCTTCTGTGTGGCTACAAGGAAGAGTAAAGGTAGGATATCAAAATTATAATGTTCTAAGGCTAGTCTGGTAACAGAAAGGTGAATGATATGAAACTCATATTACATGATACTATTCAGTCGTGTCCACAGGAGCATAGAGGCAGGACACTTCATCCTATCTTGGTAGGGTTGAGATGAGGCATGAAAAGTTGCCTGAAACAGTTGACATGTGACAGGCAGACAGATTGCCTAAGAGATAGAGGGTTTAGTCTATGGTTGCTTTTCTTCTGCAGTCAGGAATTAGAGAGCAAGGCAAATTGGTCAAGTTACATAGTGTTTCTCCAACTCTACTGATGTATGGTTTTATTATTTGGTTTGATATTTTACGAAGACACTTGTCCTATAATGTATTTTGAAACCAAATGTAAGCAGTTTTTGAACCATTTTCTATTATCATGTAGTATGAAAGTTGAGAATTAACCATAATATTTTATTTCATATTAACTTTTAAGTATGAACTGCCAAAATAGTTTAATTTTTTAATTCTCAAATTATGTCTCTGAAGTATTTTGCATAGTGGTAGAATTAACGTGGGTTTGAATTAAATTTGATTGGTTTTATTATTGCTTTAAACATAAGGATATTTTATAATTTCATAGATAATAGGAAATTTTCAGAAATGATAAGCTGCTCATTTTAGCTAATCTCATTTAGTTAGGTCATTTTTTCCTGAAGTGGCAGGCCATTATATAACTTTGTACATATTTTTGTCTGATCCTACATATTTTTAGTTTATTTTTTCAGGCTTACAGCACCACTACCTTCTGGTGAAGGTATAATGAACGGGTTTAACTACTACGTTAAGATATAGGAATACTATTTGGTTAATAACTATTAGATTATTGCCTCATTCTAGTGCAGTGTTGTAGTGTTTGAAATTATCATTACTAGCCAAAGTAAAGCTATTCTAGCATACATCTAATATACTCTTTCTAAGATGAATGAATATATATACATAGAAGAAAGAATTTTAGGCTCCTTAAAGAAAGCAGGATAGAGAATCTATTTTAGATTACAGAATATAGCACCAAAGCAATTGACATCTTAATTTTCTAAAAAAAAAAAATCGTCTTCTGATTTTGTTTCATAAAATTTAACTTTTAATTATGTTGCTGCTATAACGTTCTCTGAGGTATTGTGCATAGATGATTAAAGACATTTTCGGAGAGAGCAATACATCTTAAAATGACCATTAAAATCTATTAAATCATTGCTTTTACTCGGTATCTCTTTCCTCACTCTCTTTGCTTTCCTACATAGAAATAGTACATTAGCTTTCTAGTTTTGCTGTAACAAATTACTATAATTTCAGTGGCTTAAAGCCACACAAATACGTTATCTCACAATTCTGCAGGTCAGAAGTACAGTATGATTGTCACCAGACTGAAATCAAGGTATGCACAGGCTGTGTTCCTTTTTGGAGACTCTAGGAGACAGTCCGTTTATACCTTATTTGAATTGTTGGCAGAATTCAGTTCCTTGTAAATACGGGACTGGGGACTTGTTTTCTAACTGTCTGTTGAAGGGTTATCCCACCTTTTAGAGGCTCATGGTGTCCTTCCTCCATCTTCAAAACCAGCAATGACCATTCAAGGTCATTTCACTTTGCATCCCTTTGTCCTTTTGTAATCTTCCAGTTTTAGAAAGTTAAAGGATTAGATTGGTCCAGTTTTGGGTAATCCAGGATAATCCCCCCTCCGGTCCTTAACCTTAATCATATCTGCATAATTCCTTTTACCGTGTAACTAACATATGAATTGGTTCCAGGAGTCAGAATGTGGACATACTTGGGGAACTATGTTTCTGCCTGCTACAAACAATAATACTAACTGTCTAACTTTGCTGGATTAATTTTCCTTTTTTGTGTAGAATACCTCTGACTTTTTCCTCCTTGATTCAGTAAATACAAAAGAGGTGTTAGGATTCAGTCAAGATAGTACTGTATCAGGTATAATTCCTATATGGAAATCCTAAGGGAAAACAGATTCTAGAAACACTGAAAAAAGAAAATATGGTTTCAGAGTACTGCTTTGAAAAAACAGGAAGTCTTTGTATATTTTTGCAAGTTTATATTAACTGGCTCTAATTTTTAGTATTAAGGTTCATAGTTATTCACATAGCAGCAGTGAGTAAGCCAGAATCTCCTAATTTAGTATTAAAACATTTCAGTCATAAAATAAATAAGTACTAGGGTTATAATGTACAACTTAATGAACTACAGTTAATGCTACTGTAGGATACATAGAAAAGTTTGAAAAAGAATAAATCCTGAGAGTTCCCAACACAAACAGAACTTTCTTTCCTTTTTTTACTTTTTTCTTTCTTTCTGTTTTATCTACCTAAGAAGATGGACGTTAGCTGAACCTGTTGTAATCATCTAACTGTATATGTAAGTGAAGCCATCATGCTGTAATGCCTGAAATTATACAGTGATATATGTTGGTTATTTCTCAATAAAACTGTGGGGAACACTCAAAGATAGATACTCATTCAGAGCAATAACATAATAATTTATGTGAATTTTGATAATGGATGACATTACATCTTAATGTGTTATTTTTTTTTCCTACCTAGATTATCACAAAGTATGTGTATGAACTCTTGGAAAAGGACTGTAACTTGAAAAAAATCTCCATTCCAGTAAGTCCAGTTTTTAAAAATGGTTAAACTTTGAAATGAAATAGTTTTCAATTCAGAAGGAACTGTTTATATTAGTTTGTGGTAAATTTAAACATTAAGGTCCTAATGTGTTGATACTGATAATGATAATATTAAATTTCTGGCAGTGTACTTCATTTTGTTGTGTACAATAATTCTTTAAAATTAATACCCTTCAATGTAGAGAAAAAAACACTGATAGCCAGTCTTTTTTGAAAATGATGCCTTTAAAAGGACTACCCCCTCTGCCTTTTCTTATTTAATTAGTATAATTTATTTTTACTTATTTTTTCAGAGTAAACCAGTGTACTTAATGTTGCACTTAGACATTCACTGTCTCTTTAATTTTTTCCTGATTTTTATAATTATATATTTTATTTCCATTTTATCTCCTTTGCACATTTCCAAATTCGTTTCTTATGCTTCCTGTTTTATAACATTGGTCCTTCCCTTTTTTGCAGAACATTCTTTTCAAATTTTGTACATTTTCCCTTTGCAGAGTGAAAAAGTTGGAGATTTGTTCTCAGTCTCAAATTTACAAAAAAAATTTTTAATGTAAAACATGATACAATCAAAAAATGAAGAAACAGTAATCTTATATATGAAATGATAGTGGTGTTAGATTAGGTGATCCTTGCTGTTCCTGATAACATTTTGAGTTTATGATATATAAAATATGGAAGGCTTTATGAAAGCAATTAATTTAAGGCACAAAATTTTGCATATAAATACTTTGCTTAGATGAAATTTTGCATGAGTTTTTTAAATTCCTTGAGTAATGTTACTGTACTATGAATTGGAGGGTTTGAGGATTTTTTAATATTTATTTTCACAAATTAATTCCAAAGTTCAGTATTTAAAAGGAAAACCTATTTTATGTTTAATTTTATATAAATAAGCTCAAATGCTAGGTCACATTGTTAATCATTTATTCATTTACTCAACAAATATTTGTTTAAAACCCTTTTAGGTGCCAGCCACTGTTCCAAGTGCTTGTGATAATACTAGTGAATAAAATATTACTCTGTGCAACAACTAGGCTAACCTTCAGTTATTTGGAAACTTCTCTTCCTTTTGTTCAGTCTTCCTTTCTTGCTAATTTTATTTCTTTCAAAGTTTCTGAAGAACTGTACTTAAGGAGACTTAGCATGATTTATTGGTACAACACAAGTAGGACTGAGCCATTTAACTCTTTAATACTCGTAGTTACATGGAGTTTTTAAACTCACTTTAATCCCTTAGATTTCCAGAAGAAATCAGAAGATAATTGGCCATATAGATTATGTTAAATGATTAAGCTTCACTAATTTGCTTCATAGAAAACTTGGGATTAGGTTTAGGACGACTTTGTTTTATAGATCCGATTCCTTTCCTCTTGTTTAAATTTAGATTATAAAGCTAATAAACATAGAGAAAGCTTTACATTGTATGAGACCTATAGTAAGTGTCATGTCCATTTTTAGTTAGTAAACATTTCCTGATTTTATAAACTGAAAAGAACCAAAGTTTGTTTTGTTTGTTTTAGGAAATTAATGTCTCTCCTTAAATTACCATCATATATTTTATATCATTATGAAATTTTTCTTCTATATTCATTTTCTCCTGAGTTCTCTTAAATCCCAAGATAGCAGTGAAGGTGGTGTTTTGTTTTGTTTTGTTTTGCTTTGTTTTGTATCACAGTTGTTCTTTTTATTATAGGAATACCACCAAAGTTTGTTTCTTTTCCCTGATGATGAACTAAGTTTTAGTTTTATATTTGAACTATTTAATAAGGAAAGAAAGACTTCTTTCCTTTCCTTTTCTTTTTGTAAATAACAGCACCCTGTGGAAACCTATGATTTGATGGTAAAGATCATGATCATGACCCATGTTTACTCCCTACCTTATATATATTCTCTTGTACAAATTATTCTAATTGTAGTATCTTACACGTGTGTAGAACTTCAGATTACATAAATTAACTTAATTACTTGATTATAAATTTTCCGTTTTATTCAGCAATGTTTAAATGATCATCACAATCAGTGGGGTTCATGAGTATCCTAAAGTGAATTGTTAACTGCTAAAAATTGTTCTCACTGATCAGTTGGTCTTTGAAGTTGATTGGTTAATAAAGTTAGGTGGTGCACTAGAATGACTTTTATATGCATTCCTTAATGAAAGCTCAGTTTAATGAATTAGCACTGTTTGAAGACAATGGGAACAGCCATTTTCAAACTTAATTAAGCTAATGCCAAAAATTATGTTTTATTCGTATAGATATTTTAGTATTTAAACTTAGTACTAACCTTTTACAGAGTAAGTTATAGATACCAACTTCAGAGTTCTGTGTTAAATTGAGATGAATATAAGCCAATGACCATCCTAAATACTGTTCTTACTCCTTAATCATTAATCACTACATTTCTCATTTTCATTTTTTTCCTTGAAATTCTGATTTTCTCATGTTTTTAAAGTCAGTTCTTCTGCATGTTCAAGTAAAACTTTTATTCATTTATTCATGGCTACCTTAATCTGTAGCCCTTAAATATTTTTGAACAGCATTTTAATATAAAAAACACATTTTTATCTTCTGAAAATAAGCACTCTTCCAGTTTTAAAGTAATTACTGTGGAATTTAAAGTGCCAACATTCCATTGCTTAAAAAATTGACTCAGTTCCTTGGTAACAGGGGACTTAGTCAGATAGAGAAAAGAAATAGTGAACAGCACCTACTGGAAAGTCTATAGCTACAGGGTTTTGTTTTGTTTTGTTATGTTTTGTTTTATTAAGATAAACAGATGTCCATTTCCATAGCCATTCCATGATCCATTAAGGCCTCAATGATTTAAGAGGTACTTTTATTTGTGCACATTTAGACATACTCTTTAGTAAATGAATGACTGGAAACCTCTATGGCGTCATTTTTATTATACACTGACAGCTTTGCTTTTTAATTTTTTCTTTTGTTCTTATCACTTTTTTTTAAAGCCATTTTAACTGAGTGATTCTTCTGTTTTCATATAACACTCATAGGTAAAAGAGAATTTTTCTTCTAAGATTTGGTTTTCCCCATCTCTCCATCTACTTCCCTTCCTCTGACTTCAGTCATACCCACTATCATCATCATAATTTGCATACTCTGGACATCACATGCAAGAAAAGCTAATGTGACTAGTCGTTTTACACTTCATACTTCTGTTACTGCATACTTCATCACTAATATACAGTTATGCCATTTTAATTTTTAGCATTATGTAGCTCTTTTAAAATTCTTTGTAGTCATATATTAGTTTAATCTTCAATATATGCTTTCTGAACCAGGGAAGTATTGTAACAATTTAGGAGGATGTATTATTTAGTTAAATGCCTTTATTTAAAGGAGGTCACTGGTGATGCTAGGTAAAATTCCTTTTTCCAAAAGTTTATCCATTCCTTTATTTACTGAGTGCCTACAATGTACCAGCCTCTCTTCTAGACATTGAGATTCTAGCTGGATACACACAGAAAAGTCCATGCCCTTCTGGTGATGGAAGGAAATAGTTAATAAAGTTACATAGACAAATATATAAAGTAAAACTTAATACATTAGATTGTGGTATGTGGTATGAAGGAAAATAAAATAGAGAAAGGGGCTAGGGAATTCTTGGGGAGGTGTTTAAATGGGGTAGTCAGGGAAGGCTTCCCTGAGGAGGGGATATTTTTTTAAGCCCTGTGGCTATGCTCTTCTTGCTGAAATAATTGCCCTTTATGCTGTTTAAACAAATGGCTACCAATCTATTCGTTTTAGGATTAGAGAAATTTTAATTTTTTTCTCTTCCCAGAAATAGTGACTGGGAACATTTACAATCCAGGACGGGTTTTTTTGTTTTGTTTTTGTTTTGTTTTGTTTTTTTGTATATAGAGTTTTTGTCTATTTTTTAGTTTCATAATGTTATGACTATATACTGGAGAGGAAATAAAGAGCTATTTCATTACACAGTATGTGGACTGAACTTCTCTATTTGAGTCTGTGTATTACCAGCCACCAAGACTTTAGTTTCTGACTCTGACTTGGCTGCACAAAAGCTTTCATTCCCAGGTACTGGCCACTGCTGACATGGATACCATTCAGTGCAGGCCATCAATCATGTATAAAGGTTGGGAAGTTACCTCTTTGTAAGTCTTTTGAGTCTTTCAAATCTAAAACATATATCATCTGGTTTAAACCTAAACACGAAGTATAATCAAAATGTGTAAAATATTCATTCCATAAATAAGTACTACATAAAGTGTATAAAAATACTCATCCTATAAATATTTAGTACATAAAATAAAGTTATAGGAATACATAAATAATATTCCTTCATAAAATAATTGTTATATGAGCCTGTGTTCACATTCTGAGTGAAATTTCAAAGACTATTTACATAGAATAGTAGGTGATTGAGTTTTTAAGTAGTTCCCTGTCCCACCTTTTAAAAGCTTAGTAGTATTCCTGGCTAATATATGATTTTCCAATAGCTATATGCTCCAGTTGGTTTTTTTGTTTTGTTTTGTTTTCTGTTATAGATGCAATACACTTCTGTTATGGAATTATAGACTCATTAACTTTGTGATCTTAGGCAAATTATTTAAACTCCTAGGCCTCAATTTCTTCATCTATAAATGACGATAATAATAATACCACTTTAATGAGATCATGATTGAGATAATGTTTTTAAAACATTTAGCATAGTATCTACACCATAGGAAGCACTCAAAACAATAAGTTATTATTTATACTTAATATGTACCAATAATACAGGGAGTTGTATTTCCAGTATTCTTTTGTCATATTACTATCATGTCTTTTATGCTAATCCATCTCATATGTAGTTGTTAATGTCTAATGAATATTTTAATTTTTTGTAAGCTTTTTTGCTTCTATAGTTCTATAATAGCCATTCTATAGTTTATGGTAACCATTAGTTGTTTTCTCATTTATGTATGCCTGATCAGAAAACATTTATTTATTATTTAATTTTTTTTAATTACAGGTAGATGCCACTGAGAGTGAACCAAAGAGTTTTATCTTTATGAGTGAGGATGCTTTGACAAATCCACAGAAACTGATGGTTTTAATTCATGGTAGTGGTGTTGTCAGGGCAGGTCAGTGGGCTAGAAGGCTTATTATAAATGAAGATCTGGACAGTGGCACACAGATACCTTTTATTAAGAGAGCTATGGATGTAAGTGCAATTTCTTTTATATTTTTTTGGCATTTTATAGCTCTGTTTTGTTATGTGTTATAAATTATTTTATCCTGTCTCTTCAAAAGTCCATTCTAAACATAGTTTTATCTTTAAATTGTTTTTTTTTATTTGTAATGAAAGATTATTCTACACTATTTTGCAGTTAGAATGAAAAACTAAATGGAATTCTATTTAGATAAATTAGTCTTTAAAATGAATATTTTTGATTCTTAATTTGTTATTTGAAATATCACTTGAATTATCAAACGCATCAATATTATTTAAAATACATATAAAAAATATCAAGACTGCTTTTGTGAATCTTTGCCTACCTACTTAAGTTAGAAACTAAAGGAAATCTACTTGAAATTAATTTCTTATTCTTTAAGAGTTTAAAAAAAAAGAGTTGGAATAACTCAGTGTCTGTCATTTCTTTACAAACTCTAGAACTCAAATAAAATGCTTTAAGCATTAGACAAAGACCTGTAAAATGGTAAATTGAAATATTTAATAAATTACTTCATTATTACTTGAATTCTACCTTTCAAGAAACTTATATTTTAAAATTGTATTCAAGGTTTTCTTTCCTATAATAGTGAAATTGTTTTTTCTGACTTAGCACTGTTACATCTAAATGTTTGGCTACTTTTTTTTTTTTAACTGTCTCATTCTTATGTTGTGCAGGGAACAGCCAAAATTTGCAAAGTATAGGTTTCTTTCAAATATGAATAGAGATTTTCTTCAAAAAAAAAAAAGTGTCTTGTAAAAAAGAGTTCATATAAGAACTCAGAGTTATTTAGGAATATATATGTGCATGTATGCTTTATAAGACCTACATTATTACATTTTTGTAATTACAGTGGGAGAGGTATTGCTTGATACATTGATGATTTCAAAGGTCAGAGATAAGTTCCCTGCTTTTTTGCCTCTGAGATGATAAAATTAAGGCCTAATCCAGCTCTTAGAGAGTATTTTTGTTAATAGTTTTTGAGGCCCTTAAAATGCTTCAAGTAGAATTTCTTAGGTTAATTGTGTACTTTTTTTAGTGTTCATGGATATTCAAAGAACACAAGACATTACTTAAGATTGGTTGCAGATTTCAACAGTGCAGTTCTATAGAATTTGAGTAAAATTTAGTGGAATTTAAGTAAAATAAATTGAAGTTTAGGTTAAAGTAACTCGCATAAAATATTGTATCATTTAAACATTTATATTTCTGGTAATGAATAGTGAAATGAACTTTTTCTCTGACACATTAGTTTGTGGTTATAAGAGATCCTATCAGTGATTAAGAGCATTATATGTGAAATGGGATAACAGTTCAGTGTATATTTGAAAATTTAGTAAAGAAAATCGTGTGTTTGTACATTGAGGGCTTGGTGAAATACTGTATGTAATTATATTGTTCCTGCTACTAGATCAACTAACCCTTTCCTATACTAGAATACTGTATTGTTATGTAAGATTTTTCAAGGTGAACAAATATGGTAAGTCATGCCAAACACCTATAAACAAACTGTTGATATCCCAAACAGGAGGGAGGAAGTTTGTCAGTAACTTTAGACTAGTCAGGCATTTTGTTCTTATAAGTAGAAGTGTAGTGTTTAGAAGCTAACAGCATTTCATTGCTTTGACTGTTCTCTGCTTTTCTCAATAATAGCAGCTCATGATTCCTTAAAGAAAAAAAAAAATCAGCTGATTTCTTAGTACTTTAGTATTTAGTGTATTTGGTATTTGTATGTTGTATACTTAAAATTTTAATTGATATACTTTTTTCTCTTTATAAAAAACCAAATCTGAACTTTATTGTGGTAAATTTCTATATGGTGAATATTTAAAAATGGATATCTCTTTTTAATCTAGATAAAGTGATTTGTTACTTTGGCTTTACCTTTTCATGGTGTTTCTCTGGTGGTTCTTCAAGGGCTACTGTGTGTTTGTGTGTGGTGGGAGGACGCTGGTGGGAAAGGGGTGGTATCCTAGGAAGCAGGCAGAGGAAGAATAACTGGAAGGAGAAAAGCCTGTCTCATCCTTACCTTTTAATCAGATTAGCTCTGTTTGGTTTTTGTTGTTGTTGTTTTTTCTGTGGACTTTTAGTTCTAAAATTATATTTAAAGAAATATTTCCAAAGTTTACAAGACTAGGAGCACTACTCCTTTTTTTGTGATCTGTCAGTTTTTCATATCACAACTGAAGTAAGCTCTGATATTTCTCAGGAAAGACAACATGATCTCTACTCAGTGTTGTTAATAGTATGTCTGCTGTGCCAGCTGTTCCTCAAGCTCACCCACTCTCACTAATAAACTTTCCTGCTTGCACAGTTCAAAAAAAAAAAAAAATCTGCTATATCTCTTGCAGATTTTTAGGATAAGATTAAAGGTCCTAATATTGTATTCATAGCATGATAAGGTTAAAACTTTTTCCCATCAGTGGAATCCTGCCTCTGAGCGTACTGTTTTATAAAAAGTGGGTTTAAATCTGTGCAGCCATTTCGGTTGAAGCTGGGGTGAGGATTAGAGCAACTTCTACAGCAACCCCTGAGATTTCTTCCCCAAATCCTGGGGCTCCATAGCTAACAGTCTGAAAATTAAAGATATTCCAATCCTTGCATTTTAGATACTTTAGACCTTTACTGTAAAAAATTTATTAATATTTCATGTTGAAGAAATAGTACATATCAGATACATCCCTGCAGTACTTCTGAGGTTTTCATAGCTCGTATTTTTAGTGTTTAACAGTCTTCATTGCATAATACATTACTTGGAGCAGGAAACAGTATATCATATAGCCAAGTACTGATTATTCAGTGTTTGTGCAGTTTGAGAGTTACTCATACGTGTTTCTTCTTTGATCTTTTCTCATGTGTATCTTTTTAGGCTTTTCAGTTGGTCTCTGTAAAATGGGAAAGGAAAGAAGAGTCATTACACTGCTTAAAGTCATTAAATTACTAACTGCAGGTGAACAAGGGTACAGAATTTAAGGAGTCGGTCACTCTCAGGGTTGTGCAGTATTTGTAGGACCCTGAGAGTGAGTACCTCCTTAAATTTTGCTTCCTAAGCACCTTTCTGATCTTTCCCTGTCCACGCTTTGACTGACTGAGATGTACTCCCGGGAAGTTTTATGGAGAGTAGTTTGGGAGCCATTGCGTCTATATAGTCAAATTTTTCCATGCATCAGAATCACTTGGAGAGCTTGTTGAAACACAAATTGCCTTGTACCAAAACCAGGTTTTGATGTAGAAGGGTCTGGTTGGGGCCTGAGAATTTACATTTTTAAGACTCTCCCAGGTGATGTTTATGCTTCTAATCTGGGTACCACACTAGAACCTCTCGTGTAGGTAACACTCTTTGGTTTTATTTATACTTCTCAGGCTCTAGGTATAATGGATAAGGTAGAACTTGATGGCAATTATATTTAGTATGACAGAAAGTAAGAAGTTCTAGGAAATGTTTTATAATGAAATCAGTAGAGAAGTAAAGTTTAAGTTATGAAGAATGCTTTCAAAATACTATATAAATGATTCATACTCAACATGACAAAATTTATTGATTTTAATAATTTTGTAAGAAGTCTGATTACTTCACTAAGCCCACATTTTTACTTATTTCTCATAGCTGGATTATTTAGAAAGATCTGATGTTTCCCTAATTACTTACCTTGAGTATACTTTTCATATTGTTATAGCTAAGTTTAAAAATTATACTATTTTTTATCAATGTAATTGGCACAGTTTGGGTATAATATGGTGGACTGAGCTAATTAGTATGCATTTCTCCCTTCCACAAACACACACATAATAATGGATAAAACATAGCAACAACAAAAATATTAAGTATCTAGTTATGTTCAAAAGGTAGAAAAGGAATCTTTAAATGCCTTACTAACAAGGGAAAACTTAAAACCACAGTGGTAAGTCCCTGGAGGGTTTAGTAACCCAAAGGGTATAGCTGATGAGGTATAAGTCCTAGGTCTACATTACAGCTTTGAGCTTGAGAGGCAGATTCTAATACCAAGACCCTTGGAAATAACTAAGGCCTGGAAGTTTCTGCCCTTTTAGTTTTCAGGGGTAGAAAAATCAGTTCATGGCCCAAAGGAGAAAAGAGGAAGTTTATTTGCTTGAGAGGCCAGGTGGGATAAATAAACATCCTCTCTTGGGAAATAGAAGCCACAGATCACACCCCAAAGTTGGATTTGAATTTGCAGCTTGGATTTAGACAACCTGCGTAAGTGTGGGAATCTCAAACAATGTATATTAATATAAAAATGGATTCTGGACTGATGAAACCTCTGGGGTACTAGGTGGAAGCAAACACAAAACTGCCAGTAGCAACACTTTCCAATCCAGGGTAAATCCCTAATGGAGATGAATTTCTAGTCAGAAACTAAAAATTATGTGAGGAAATGATTCATCACAAAGAAGAGTCAGGTGAGGCAACTATCAGACACAGTTGAAGAGAGAATTGATAAATTAAAACCTAGAGTTGAGGAGTATAGCATACAGAATATAGCAGAGAATCTGAGAAAAAAATTTGATAGATAAAAAGTCATGAAGAATAGAATAAAATCTAATATTCTTCTTGTAGATGTTTCAGAAAAACAATAGAAAAAAAGGGAGAAGAAGCAATATATGGATTTGACGGTAAAGACATAAATCATTGAAGCATGGCATAGCTTAAGCAAGATAAATGGAGAGAAATCTACACTTAAAATGTATTAAAATAAAACTGCAGAACATCAGAGGATATGTGCATGTAATCTAAAAGTCAACTAAAATCAAGAGGCATATATCAAAATAGTGATTATTTTTTGCTAATCCTTCCTCACTTATTCTGTTCCCTATATATAATCACTCAGTATTTTTTGGTGTTACTTCTATGCTCTTTATCCATATTTTTAAATTATAATACTGTCTTTTGATTTATCAGTCGCTTTCTGTTATGGTAGACAAGAATCTCTTTCCCATCTTCACAGTTTTTGGATTAAATCAGCAATTAACATTACTACTACTTTAATATTGTTTATGGCTAGCCAGGTAGGTACTATGATTATTTTTCATTTTTGCTGAAGTGTTTTTTCATGGAATTGATTTTTTTTTCTATTTTCTTTGCAATAATTGTTAATTCAGATTTTGATTTATCTCTCAGTAGTATTTTTAAAGGGTCGGACTTATCAGAGCATCTCATAGGTTCCTGTTCTTCTTCTGGAGAACTGTCTTTTGGAACCCTGTGGACTTTTTTGTTCCAGCCTTGACTGGTCACTTTCTAAGCCTGCCTGTCTACCTGTCTGTCATCCTGGGACTCCCCTTAGATGGTCTCATTATGTTTGAACTCCTGTTTCCTGGATCTAATGACCCCAGCTTTTTGGATATATGCCCTCATTTTGTTGGAGCCATCAAAAAGTGAATACAATATAAGTTTTTGAAACCTTGTATTTCTGAAAAAAATGCCTTTATTTTACTTGCTCCCTTTATTTTGATAATTCAACTAGGCATAGAATTCCAAGTTGAAAATCATTTTCGTTCTGAAACTTGGAGGCTTTGTTTCATTGTCTTTTAGCTTCCAGAGTTTTAACTGAAAAGTCTGGTACCATTTTGATCTTCAATCCTTTTGTTCCCTCTGTGGAAGCTTCTTTTCCTTCTGCCTGGTGTCAAGAAATTAGTCATACTGCTTTTAATGAATTTCCTGTGCCTTGGTGTTTTTATCTTTGTTTTTGTTTTTTTTCACTGTGTTGGGCTCTTGGTGATCCCTTTCTCTCTGTAATGTAAACTCACGATTCTCAGTTCTTAGAAAATTTTTTGTGTTGTTTCTTGCTCATTTTAATCTTCTCTTTTTCTAGAATTAGTATCTTGGTTTTGGAGTTGTAGATTGAGCCTGTAAATGTTTTGTCTAATTGCATATACTTTCTTATTTTCCATCTGTTTTTGCTCTAGTTTTGTTCTAGTAGGTAACCTACTTTATCTTTTAACCCTTCTATAGAATTTTTCAAGTTCTTCTATCATATTTTGGAATGGAATTCTCTTTTGAATCATTTTGCAGACTTTTGCATAGTACACCTGATTTGAGTTCCAGGTTTCTCTCCCCCCCTTCTATGGTCTTTTGTCCTTCCAGTCCTTCTCAGGTTATGTTTCTCTAAAGGAAACATCTTTGATCTCTTTTAGGGCAAGTGGCATAATGTGGGATTATGACCTGGTTTTGGGGTTTTGGATTTCTTTTCTTTAAGGGATGGAATAATTGCACCTTATGTGAACTTAAAAGTAATGCTTCCGTTTTTAGTTTCAAGGCCTACCCCTACTTTCCAAGATCACTGACATCCCAGTTTCTGAGTTTTTCTGAAATTCTGTGGATGGCTTTCTTCTAGTCATTGTTTCCCTCTGGGCACTTAAGGTTTTTTTCCCCTCTGTAGTACCAATCCAGTTCTATCAGCTTATAGTCTTCCAAAAATTTATTGTTTGTGTCCTCTTTTCTCTCCACTTTATTTGTTTTGTCCCGATGGGTTAATACCACCCTTCTTTACTCAGTAATTTGAATAATACATTTTTTTAAACTAAAATTTTATTGTGATTTGTGGAAGGAATGGAGATAATCAAAAGAATCCAGTATAGCATTTTAATTACATGTTTTTAATCTGGTTGTTCCAGTGATAGATTGTCACTTTACAACTCAGACCTTTTTAAAACAAATTACATTAAAGCAACTTTCTGTATAACAAAATTGTTTATAAATCTTAGGTGATGACGTCCTTATGTAGCAGTATTCATAACACTAGAATATTTTAGGATTTTCTTTTAAAAATCATTGATTATGAGGCAACTAAATTAAAGAATATATAAACTGTTGCTTGACTGATATAAATTACAGACTTCAAAAGTTGATTTAGAGCTTTCTAGTTTTTGAATTATTTGCTTCCCTTTTAATAGCTATACTTAACTTTTTTATTCTGATGATTCCTCTTTCCTTAATACATTTGGAATTCCCCCCCTTTTTTGAAAGGCATATTTTGTAAAGCTGATTGATTACAGTATTAGGATTTTTTTCCACGATGTGCATGGAGCCATTATAGATGGTTATCTAAAATAGGGTGTGGTTTCTTGTTGTTTTTTTCTCAATAATTCAAGTAATAAAATTCTGGTAACACCTTCTTAACTCCTGCCTTCAATTCCTAGTCTTCCAACTAAGTATTTCAAGGTCTTACTATTTCAGGATAAGTATTTACAAAGTTGGTGACATGGAAATTTTAAGAGAATTCTAGTGGGCGTTGTTGGTTAGTAGATAGTAGTAAGAAGTACTGTATCAGTATAGGGCATAGTTTTATTTTTAACTGGAGCAATGCCATCTAGCAGCTTTTGGGATATTACTTAGTATTTACATAGTACAAGCAGAATATAGTTTAGCAGGAGATGTGTGCTTAAGGTCTCAGAAACCTACAAAACATGAAAATCGTTTGGAGCTTTTAAATATATCTTTGTTTAAATGACTTATAGGCTCTGATGCTTTTTTTAAGTAATTTAAAGATCTGTGGATTTAAGAAATGCTCTTTAAAATGTGTCATTTTTCAACACACAAGATTGGCAGGTAAATTGTAATAAGTTGTATGATAATACTAAGTTTGGATATTTTTGAGAATATAATTTGAAACAATCTTTTTAGTGGTAGTTTAGTTATATTGCCCCAAATTAAATGTGCTTATTAACCTTTGACCCTAAATTCCATTTGCAGGAATTTACACTAGACCAGTACAACAGGTATACAAGCATGCTCATCAAAGCAGTTTGTAATAACACAGAAAATTCTAATCACTTAAATACCCACCAATAGGGGACTATTTGATTAAATAATGGTATATTCAGATCATTAAAAATTATGTAGCTATTAAGAAGGATGAGTTGTATGTGTGTGTATATGTGTTCATTCATATAGGATGATGTCTAAGAGTTATCAGAGGAAAACACAAAATGAGTATGTTTGTTCAAAAGTACAGTTACACATACATGCACATACATACATGGGTATACATTGATGTTCTTGGAAGTTTGTGCAAGAAACCATGAACATTTTCTTTTACTTTTATTTCTTCAGTTTTTTAATTCTCTTTTTCTGTTACTCTGAACAGGTATTACTTTAATAACTAAAAAGATCATTTAATTTAAAAATTTTAAAAATAATATTCATGAAATATACTATAGTAATATTGTAGTTATTCACTTAACCATTTCTAAAAGAGCTTAAATTTTAGATTATAAAACTGCAAGCAATTTATTTAAATAATTATTGATTTTTTTCCCCTTAAAGACTGGCTAAATTTAGACCACTAAAATTAACATTTCAAACTTAAAACAAAATAACTGCTGATTCTTTTTTTCCTATTTAAAATATGGACTACTAAATTATAGGTTGAAACTAAGAGTACTAATTCCAAATTTTAAAAGTAAACTTTGAGAGAAACTATAATCAAAGAAAATATGAGCTGTTACATTATAGACTTAATAGAAGATTGTTCAAGTCAAGAATTCCAGAAAAGGTTAAAAAAGCTTAGCACATTACTGAACTGACAAGGTATACGAGGCCACACTAGCCCCCATGCCCGCAAAAGAAAACAGTGGAATGACAGCTCTAGTGTTTGGAGAAAGGTTGTTAACGACAGCTTATTCCTTTATGATTTCAACTCTTGACAGAAGACAGGTCTGCTTGTTGCATCATGGCAGATATATCATTACCTTCTGGCCCTGTCATGACTGAATTGGGAAAAAAAACACAACCAGTTTTGAAAATCCAATTACCTTCTGGAATTTTGGTCACTATTTCTGAGGTAGATGTGAGTAAGCCATTTTGTGATAGCTCTTTGCATTTGTATTGTTCTCTAGTATTGAACTAATTAACTAATTAAGCATATACTGAAGCTCTTTCTGTAGTCAGAATAGAGAGCAAAGTATAACAGCATAGAACATCTTGATATTCTCACATCATCCCAAGAAAAATATTACAAGGACTCTTATCCTTAATATTTGTTTTCTACTTATATTTATACCTGACATCAAGTAACTTAAAGTAGACCTTTTCACAAAGTGCAAGAGAAAAAATACTGGATTTTAAAACAAGTACCACTTTTACATGAAAAAATATCGGCCAAAATTATAATTTGGGTATGACTTGATCTTTCTGTTTCTCAATTACATGCACATTTGAATTCTGTTGTGTGGTTTTTTGTTTTTGTTTTGTTTTGTTTTTCTCTCTCTTGGCTACCTAAGAAGTGACTCTGGAGACAGAAAGAGAAGGTGTGGGTTTTGAAATTATGTCAAAAGCCTTGGGGTTTGTATATGATCAGAATTTTAATGGAGGTTGCGGTGAGTTTAAATGCATAGAAGGCAAACATAAAAAACTTGTTTAATTTCTGTCATGTTGTTCTTTTTTTGAGTCACTCTGATGTCTTTTTCAAATCTGCTTTACTCCTGAGCTTTGTGTTACTATATCCACGATCTGTGTTTGCCCCTTTTTAATCTGTTATAACTGCTGATCCCTTTTCTGCGGTTCTTCCTTTAATATCAGCTGAAGCAGTTTGAATTGCTGAATCAAAGCTGTTTGGGGAGTGAGAGAGTATGTAAGATTGTGCAGGGTGAGATTCTCTGGGCAGAAGGTAACACCTCCTGCAGTTATAATCAATGCTCTGGACACTTTCAAAGATAGGAGAAGCTATGACTTGCTCCGGGGTTAAACTTTTAAAAGAACTTCCCGAGAGAAAAATGTCATCAATAAAATGGAATAATTAGTTGACAATTCTTGAGTAGCCTAGGTTTAACAAGAAAAGATTAAAGATAGGTCAGCTTTGCATTTTTCACTGTACTTTTGGTTTGTTTCAGGTTTCAGCTGTATACTTTTATTTATCTTAAACACGATTTTAAAAACGTAATGACTTCCATATATCCGTTGAGCCCCTAAGTTACTTTAATTTGAGGAGAAGAACTAAAATGAAAAAGAATATCAGCCTTTAGTAATAGGAAATAGTCTAAACTTTTACTTGAAATAATCGAGATAGTAAATTATGGAAGTTAGGTTGTTTGTGAAAGTAGAGTTTATACTCTTAGTTTAAGTCACCAAGCTTTAGATTAAATGCATTATATTTATATAATCAGTAAAATATGATTTTTAAAGAAAATAATGTTAAGCAAATTTAAGGATAAATAATTATCAGTTTCCAGGGCAGTTGAACCGAGTTCCTTTGGTGATGATTTTATTTAGCTGTTTACATGATGTAAATAAAAAGCATATTTTAAAATGTTAATTCCTAGGTAAATTGTCTATTTCTATGTATGATATTAGAAATTCTGACTAATGCCTAATTATGACTTAAAGATTTAATATGGAAAAGATATGTCTATTAATTACTTATTTTTAATTTACAATATAACTTTTTAAAATTAAGATTAGATTTCAGCAGTAATTCTGGATAAGTATTTTAACTCTTATTTACATAGAATATAGAGTCTTGTTTTCCTGGACATAAAACAAATCACCACTTAAAGTTTATAGTGAGGTGTTTATTATAAGAATGAGATAGAATACTTTGGCATACTTTGTATATTTAGAATCATTTACTTTTGTATTTCAAAATAAAGAATCTCTTATCAGTTTACTCCAAATATGAATAACCAGTTAGTTATCCTATACTGTCAAGTATGCATTCAGATATCAACAATTTTAGAATCTTAAAATTTTGGAATCTATCTTGTTGCTTTTTGCTTTGTGTTTGTAATCGTTATTGTAAAGGAGATGGTACCTTATTTATGAAACATATATACAAGGATGAATATGCCTCTTGAAGCTTGAAGGTTGTGGAAGAAGGCTTCCAGTAGTATTAATTTTAATTTTTTTAAAAGATTTTATTTATTTATTCGACAGAGATAGAGACAGCCAGGGAGAGAGGGAACACAAGCAGGGGGAGTGGAAGAGGAAGAAGCAGGCCCGGGGGCGCCTGGGTAGCGCAGTTGTTGAGCGCCTGCCTTCGGCTCAGGGCGTGATCCCGGTATCGAGTCCCACATCGGGCTCCTCCCCTGGGAGCCTGCTTCTTCCTCTCCCACTCCCTTGCTGCGTTTCCTCTCTCGCTGGCTGTCCCTCTGTCACATAAATAAAAATTAAAAAAAAAAAAATCTTTAAAGAAGCAGGCTCATAGTGGAAGAGCCTGATGTGGGGCTCGATCCCATAACGCCGGGATCATGCCCTGAGCCGAAGGCAGACGCTTAACCGCTGTGCCACCCAGGCACCCCTCAGTAGTATTAATTTTAAAAAGCACAAGTAGTAGGGTGTTAATAAAAAGTAATAAAAAACACAAGTTGGGGCGTCTGGGTGGCTCAGTTGGTTAAGCATCTGCCTTCAGCTCAGGTCATGATCCTGGAGTCCTGGGATTGAGCCGCCTCATCGGGCTCCCTGTTCAGCAGGGAGCCTGCTTCTCTCTGTGCCCCTCACCCTGTTCGTGCTCTCTCTCTCTCTCTCAAATAAATAAATAAAATCTTTTTAAAAAACACGCAAGTAGTATTATGTTAACAAAAAGCACAAAAGTAGTATTATGTTAGGTATACATTCTCCAGTTTAAAAAAATCGACATAGTTTCAGGGTCATTCACATTTCATTTTATAAGATCATTAGATTTAAGCCAATTTAGGTTAGGAATGCCACCTAGAAATGGCACAGCATAGGAAACTATTATTATTTGTTACCTGCAGCTTAAATTGTAATGAACATATGTGCTATAAATTCTGAATGATAAAAGGTATTTCACAATTTATTTTATAAATCAAAACTACAATCTTGATACATAAGAAAATTAGTATTTATAAGAACCTTTCCTTTGTTTCTGTAGTAACACAGTGATAATATGTCTTCAAAAGAAACTTTTTAAGAAAATTAGGGAAGGTACTGTCATGTGAGCAGTTCAACTTTGCTTTTCCTTTTGATAATGAAGGCCATTAATTTTATTATAATTTTTTACAGTTTTAGCACATTTAATAGTGTTACTGAAGCTTTTAAAACAAAAAATTGTGATCCTTATGCCTATTTGAAACAATTCTATTAAATTGTTGTCTTTATGATTACATATGCAGTTTGGGAACTTATTTAAAAATGAGTGATGTGGGGCGCCTGGGTGGCTCAGTTGGTTAAACCTCTGCCTTTGGCTCAGGTCATGATCTCAGGTTCTTGGGATTGAGTCCCACATTGGGTTTCCTGCTCAGCAGGGAGTCTTCTTCTCCCTCTGCCTGTTGCCCCGGCTTGTGTGCTCTCTCTCTCTCAAATAAATAAGTACAATCTTTAAAAAATAAAAATGAAGGGCACTGGGGTGCCTGGGTGGCTCAGGCAGTTAAGATGCCAACTCCTGATTTTGACTCAGGTGATCTTGGGGTCCTGGGATCGAGTTCCACATGGGGCTCTGTACTCGGTGGGGAGTCTGCTTGAGGATTCTCTCTCTCCCTCTGCTCCCCCTCACCCCTGCTCACACTCACTCTCTCTCAACGGACGAATCCTCTTTAAAAAAAAAAAAAAAAAGGACACTTTGAGATAAGAAATACATGTGTAAGCATTTGTGTTTTTCTTTTCTGGTGCAGCTTGAACACAAGATGTTAAATAGTAACTCACTTTAATAAGAATCAATTCAATTCTTTATTATTAAAAATAGATATATTTTGAAACACATGGACACACATGCCTACATACCTACAAGTATCTGTGTATGTTAAAATTCCAGATTGCTAACCCAGTAGTATCTTTTTTTTTTCTTACAAAAGGCATAATAAGTTTATTTTTGAAATTACTGCAAATTCTAAATTGGTCAGGCCATGAAATTATATTCTGTTTGGTTTTTTTTTTTTTCATCTTTCAAATGAAGGTTGGCTCAAGGTGCTCTTTATTTTATTATCTTTTTTTATATATTGTATTATTTATTTCAGGGTACAGGTCTGTGATTCACCAGTCTTACACAATACACAACACTCACCACAACACATACCCTCCCCAGTGTCCATCACTCAGCCACCCCATTCCTCCCACCCCCTCCATTCCAGCAATCCTTAGTTTGTTTCCTGAGATTAACAGTCTCTTTGGTTGGTCTCCCTCTCTGGTTTCTTCTTGTTTCATTTTTCCTCTCTTCCCCTATGATCCTCTGCCTTGTTTCTCAAATTCCACATATCAGTAAGGTCATATGATATGTTTTGAAACATATCCATGATTATACCATATACACAAACACACATGCCTGCATACCTACAAGTATCTGTGTATGTTAAAATTCCAGATTGCTAACCCAGTAATATCTTTTTAAAAATAAACTGTTATTTGAAAGACTTGTCAATTCTGTTGGGAAATGAATAGTTGCTTACTTATTTATACTGTGAGCTGTGTATTTGAATAAAATTATCTTCCCTAACGAGAATTGGTCTTGAAAATATTTAAGAGAATATTTATCCAGACAAACACAAGCCAAGAATATTTTTAAACTTTTTAAGGGAAGTTTAATGTGTTTCCAGTTTGTGTTTTCTGACAGTAAGAAAATATCTTTCCATTGAGCTTTTCATGCACGTTTACTTAGTATTGTAATGATTTGAAAACATACTGCCCTTTTGAACAGTTTGTGTTGTTTGTGATCAAAAACTTGAAGTTAAACACTTGTATCAGAACAAACTTAAACTCTGGGTAATTGTCTCTTTTCCCAGAAATTAACAAATTATAACATCAAAGCCTGTATGTATATAGTAGGTCATTTGCTGCTGCAGGCATTTTTATCTTCCTCCAGGATGCAATTGTTTTGGTTTTTCTCTCGCTTTCTGCCTGTGGCACTGTATGGTAAAATTGAGACATTCTCTTCCCCTCCAAGGAATCTCAGGGGTGGAGGATAACGTATACAACATTAATAAATGGTGTTGCTTTTTCATTGTCACCCATCCAAGGCAATTTGCAGTGTTCACTTTAGAGAAAAAAATTGGGTTGTGTAGAAAGCACTTACAACAATAAATTAACAAGTTTAAAGCTGTGAGTCCATTGTAGAAAATATGTATTTTGAGGTTGTCAGTACTATGTCAACAATTAAAAATATTGACCTAATAATTTCTTAAGACTCCTCCTTTTATTTTTTGGTCTAATAAAATGATAAAATTTAATCTTGAAAATGAAAAACAAATGTAGTGTTTGTATTTTATGATAACTAAATTAAATGGATTAGTTCATTTAGCCAGAGGAGTTTAAGTATTAGAGCTCGTTTATTAGAAGTTTTATTTTTACGCTTCAGGTGCATTATTTTATTTAAGCATTTTGTTGTGGCATACTAGAGAAACAGTTTCACAGGAGAGAGAAAAATTGGCATGAATGGTGTTGATGTCTTACAAGATGCTCTAATCTGTATAAATACCATAGGTAGTGGGATTTAAGATTGCTTTCTCCTTGCATTTAGATATATTTGAATTGTTTTAAGACAAATGATTTTAATATTAGGAATTATTTTAAAGAAGCATTTAGAAGAAAGCCACATCATTGTCTCATCTTGAGCTTCTGCAACTCAATTTGTTAATGTACAGAGGTGAGACAGTTAAGACTCCTAAATACTATAGCTTTGGGAAATATCCTATTACATTGTTTAGCATATATTGCACCACGCTGTAACTGTAACAACTTGCCTAATAATAGAAGTCCTATTTTCTGAATTTTTATGGATGTGCTTGTTACCCACTAGACTGCAAGCTCTGGGGGCAGGACATAGATTTCTACCATTGTCTGGCAGTATGGTTTAGTAGATAAGAACATAAGCTTTGGTGTTAAACATTTCTAGTTACCAGTTTTAGCTTTATGACTTAATAGTGTGTGATTTGGTCAAGTGTTTTGAATTGCTCAGTCTTGGTTTACTAATCCATAAAGTAATTATAATAGTAATACCAAACTCAGGATTATCCTGAAAATTAAATGGCATAATGTATGAAAGCACTTACCACTATATATGAAGCTTTTTTTTTTTCTTTTAAGGATGGAGGGATAAAGGAATTCCATTAGCAAAAGAGAAAAATGTGATGGCTTATTGGCAGGCACCATTCTTAATGTTAAATCTATTAAAAGACAATAGTATGTGATTTCAGCTTTCCTGTTAAATAGGAACATGATGTATACGAGTTCTTTTTTTTTTTTTTCTTAAGGTTTTATTTATTTATTTGACAGAGAGAGATAGCAAGAGAGGGAACACAAGCTGGGGGAGTGGGAGAGAGAGAAGAAGCAGGCTTCCCGCTGAGCAGGGAGCCCGATGCTGGGCTCGATCCCAGGACCCTGGGATCATGACCTGAGCCGAAGGCAGACGGTTAACGGCTGAGCCACCCAGACACCCCATACAAGTTCTTAATATTACAGCTGCCACATGATGAGTACTTAAAAAACGTTAATAGTAATGAAGGTGGAGATGGTAGTTATTTAGTGTTTTGTTTTGTTTTTGGTTTATTTTCTCCATTTTTCTCTCTAAATCCTGCCACTCTATAACCTAGTCTTATAACAGTATGACTGGTTTTCTTCTGGCATCTAGTTGTATTGGCAGTTATTTTTCTGGGTGCGTATTATCCAACTATTCTGAGGACCCAGAGGACGTGGGATTAAGTTGGTATTGGCAGTGCCTTGGAGGTGTAGATAGACTCGGAATATCATTCCTGGAGTAACTACACCTAGCAAGTAGAAACATAGGCATCCTGAAAATGATTTTGTTTTGAAAACTCGAAGTCATTAATGACAAAAATTTTGTTCTAACCTTCCTACCCTGTGAAATCCATTCTTTTATCCATCTATCAATCCTTCATTTCATCTGTAGATCCATCAAGTATTTGTTGAGGGCCAAGCACTGTTCTAAGTTTAGGAAGATATAGTAGTGAATAAAACATAGTACTTGCCCTCAAGATACTGTGGTTTAATGGGGTATACAAGTAAATTCAGTACAAATATGGGGTATACAAGTAAATTCAGTACAAATATGACCTGAAATTGTAAGCATAGGATACCATGGGTTAGCATTTTGAAGGCACCTCTCTTTTTTTTTTTTTGAAGATTTTATATATTTATTTGAGAGACAGAGACAGAACATGAGTGGGGGGAAGAGGCAGAGGGAGAAGCAAACTCCCCCGCTGAGGAGTGAGCTCAATGAGGGGCTAGATCCCAGGACCCAGAGATCATGACCTGAGCCGAAGGCAGATGCTTAACGGACTCAGCCACCCAGGCACCCCTATTGAAAGCATCTCTTGAGGCCATCTCTGTAGAAATATTTCCCAAAAGAAGGGTTATTTACATGAAATCCTTAAGTATGAGTAGGCACTTGGAGGTAAGGAGAGGTATTCTAGATAGAAGTTTTAGTTGAATAAACTTTGAACATTGAGTTTGTTTTTAGAGAGAATATAAGACTAAGGTTGCAGAGGTCATCAGGGACTTATGTGTCCACTTAAGGTATTTGTAAATTGCCCTAAGGATTATGGAACAGCACTGAGCAGTTTCTAAAAGAGGAAATAACATGGTCAGGTTTGCTTTGGAAAATTAATTCTGGCAAACTCAGAAGAGTAGATTCAGTGACTGGTAAGATACTATTGAAGTAACGTGAGCAAAAATAGTTTAATGAACTGAGGAACCGGTGAGCTTCTATAGAACTCGAGAGATATATGGGCCTATATATGTGGGAGTGAAAGAAAGAAACAAATCGAATACAATAGCTGGGTTTCTGACTTGTGTAATAGGGGAGGTGGTAATAACATTAACTGAGGCTCAACTCACTGAAGAGGAGTGATCTTTTAACATTGAGGAAGTTGAGAATCTTATTTTAGACATGAAGTTCATATGCTACCATACTCTTCCAAAGCCATTTGTCTGACAGTGCCTGTGATCCCACTTTCTTTCTTTTTTTTTTTTTTTTTAAGATTTTATTTATTTATGTGACAGAGAGACAGCCAGCGAGAGAGGGAACACAGCAGGGGAGTGGGAGAGGAGGAAGCAGGCTCCCAGCAGAGGAGCCCGATGTGGGACTCGATCCCGAAAAGCCGGGATCACGCCCTGAGCCGAAGAGAGACGCCTAACGACTGCAGTACCCAGGCGCCCCATCCCACTTTCTGACTCGCTCCATCATATCCCTCTGTTTCAGCAAGAGATGCGCTAGGTCATGCAGACACTTTGAAGAATTAATTTTGTGATAAGCCTAATCCCTTGTTATAAAATTGTAAGAAAAAGCATAACTAATCCTAACATTAATATATCTCCTAATGTCATGCAGATTAACTTAAACTGTGATTTTAACTTGCTTTTAATTTTGTATTTCCTTTTCTTTTAGTGTGTTTGTTGAAAGGCTACTAAGCAAGGAGCTCATTAGGTAATAGAAAAAAATGTGAATAGCAGTTGAAAAGGTCTTAGAAAACCTACATTGAGACTGAAAAACATTGTGTTTAGTTGGATGAAGTCTGTTGACTGCCATTACATAATGTAGAGAAGAGGTCAAATGTATGGATGTTAAGTATGGTCACGTTCCACATTTAAAATATTTCACAGTGGGGATGCCAGTCATAATGTAGAAAAGAGGTCAAGTGTATGGATATTAAGTATGGTCACGTTCCACATTTAAAATATTTCACAGTGAGGATGCTCAGTCAGCTAAGCAGCTGCCTTCGGCTCAGGTCATGATCCCAGGGTCCTGGGGTCAAGCCCTGCGTCAGGTTCCTTCCTCAGCGGGGAGCCAGCTTCTCTTCTCCCTCTGCTTGCAGCTCCACCTGCTTATGCTTTCTCTTTCTATCTCTGTCAAATAAATAAAAATTTAAAAAAAATTTTTTTTCACAATATTGTTCATGCTCTTCTCTCCCAAAGCAGTGACTGCTACGTTTAACTTTTGAAACTGGCACCATAGGGAAAGTAATGTGTGTGTGTGTGTGTATGTATGTGTGTGTGCGTGTGTATATATATATATATACTGACGTGTGTGTGTATGTATATATATATATATATTTTTTTTTTAATGAAAACGGTTTTCTCATTTCTTTAATGAAGGTGTTATACTAGATGTCTGAATCGGTCTTCCTAGGTCTTAAATTGATTCCATAGATTCTGTTTTTATAATAATTTTTTAATGACACAAGCATACTCACTTTAAGAAACCAAAGTATAGGAAAATTTTGGTTTTATTTCTCAAAATTTAATTTCATTCTGTTTTCCTTCTAATATTGAAATTTCCTCCTAATTACAAAAACCTGTTTTACGAAAGATCTATCACAGAGATACTGTCAATATTGAATTCTTTTTGTATTAATGTATTCATTAAGAAATCATTAACTGCTTGGGGAATGGAGAGAGAAGGTTGCTATGCTAAAGTGTTGCTATTAATTGAAAATGCAGAACTACTGAAGCACCTGGCACATAAACACATTCAACAGTTTTTCATTTACTACATATGTCCCAATTCAAAAATTTCAGGCAGTGTATAGGCTCACCCATGTCCAGATAGGTATAAGTAAATGTCTTGTAGGAGGAGATTTGAATGAGAAGAGCTGGTATGGAGTAAACAGTAGATATCTAGTTAAATAGATAGCTTCTGTTTATAAACGTGTAAGCTAGATGTTAGGATGGTCGACCATGTGGATTGGGAAGGAAAGGAGGATTGGGAAGGAAAGGAAGATTGAGAAGAATGGTAGTTGGTGAACTGTTAAGTGGGAGTGAGGAAGCAGGCTTCAGGAAATAACCTCTTTGTTAGAAGGAATGCATGCATTCCTCCTAGGATAAAGGATATCTTATTTACTATTTCTCATTGCATTTGCATTTTTTAAAACATTATTTATTCTAGGAGAGCAGCTCTTATGCCTTTAGCTCACCCTGCCATCCTTTTGATACCTTCTATTGCTTCTTGTAAAGTTATATCTGGAAATATGTTGTAATACAGCCTTGGCTTATAGTCCTACATTTCTAACTTGTGTTGAACCTTAGAAAAGTTATTTAGCCTTGTTAGCTGTTCTTTCTCTCTTACTGAAAAAAGAAGGCATACTTAGATACCTTTGTTGCACTGATAGTTTTCAAGTATATACAAGACAGATTTTATCTTTATAAGCCTCCACTTGATAATGAATATGGAAATCTTTCTTATATATTGTTATAAGAACAATCAGGGAAAACTTGACCTAAACCCTTTATTCATTGAGTGACATGTTTTATCAAAGATGCATTGATAACAGATGATTTGGTAGGAAAGTTACCCATTTTTTAGTATTAGGTTTTTTTAGCTTAACATGTTATTGTGAATGTTAATCTTAGCATTAGTAAAAGGAATTTCTTAGCTTTGTATCTTATCGTGTATGATTCTTTGGGAGGTGTAGTTGTTTTGCTCCGTTGGCAACATAGGTTCACTCAGATGAAATAAAAAGTGCTTTTCTTTCCTGAGAGTACTTTCTTCTGTGGTGCAGCTAACACCATTCATTCAGATGCTAGCAATATGAAGAGAAAACACAAATTGAAAAATGGAGCAATTTGTTGATAATTTTCATAAGGCTACATATTCATGAAATCATTCAAGACTTGCTGTCATAAGTTATATAGAGAATGAGACATGATTTTTGAAAATGAATTAAATTTATTTTTAGCCTAGTCTTTATAGAAATTCCCAACCTTGATTTTAATTTCCAAGTTTTTGCTTATCCCGAAAAGTATATAAAACCATATTCATACTAATATCTGATGCTTCAAGTCTTACATGGTGAAAAATAATACAAGTAGGTAAAAACTACTCTTAACTGAAATCATAAATTCAAGAACTACTTATATATGAAAGAATTTAAAGAAATTTTAATATGGAGAGGATGGGATAAAGTACCCATAATTGTATGGATAGTTACTAATTTACCTTTTATACCAATTTAAATTCAATATGCCTTACATTAAAACTTTTTTTAAATATATGAATTGAGTTCTAAAGGTATTCTTGAGCTACATTTCACGACTAAAAGCAAGCAAGCAAAACAATTGATGATTACTTATTCTGTATAGATTTGAACAAAACAGTCAATATTCTGTATAATAATTTTTTTTTCCTTCCCATATAGATTCCTCTTCTGAATTTGCTGAAAACAGAATTATGTTTATGAAGGGAATAAAAGAATATAGTTATGGTCCAAAGTATTCATTTTTCTTTTATAGCATTCAACATATAATGATCATATTTTACCACTAGGCAAAGGTTATACTCAACAAGTATACTTTTTTGATTACTTCCAGATAAGATTAATTTATTATCACTTATAAATCTGCTCTTAATCATTGAAAAATAATCAACTACATAAAATTTGTTTGTTAGTGATAATGACAAAATTTTTCTTGAGTTGTCGTTATCTCTTACCTGAGATTTATTCTTCCCTTTTGATTTCAAGAGGCAGAGAGTAAAACTAATTTCATAAAAAATTTTCTAAAACTTTCAAGTTCTACATTGACCTCATAACTGCTCACTATGTATTCTACCAACCACAAATTTTTAATGGGAATATTTCTTTTCTTAAGAGGGGAGGGGTACATTTAGAAATATTAATAGAGATTTCAATTGGAAGGATTTAAAATATCTTGTGGTTTTAATAAAGAACAAAATGAGTTTTCAACTTGCCTTCTTATTGATAGAGCAATAATTTTAATTTGCCTTTCAGTTTGACTATTAGTTATTTCTAGATATGCTTTTAGTATTCCGTGTCCAAACATGGGAAACATACAGAGAGAAAGTCAGCTCATTTTTTATTATCGACAAGTACCAGTTTAATTTAAGAAATTACAAATAAATATTACTTAAGTTAGCATCGTTTTTAAATGGAATAGTCTTTGATTTTCCCATGTGTGTGTGGTTTTTTTTCCCACTTCTATTCTTTTCTTTTTCCGCCATATTAACCTAAAGACAGTAGGCATTTAGAAAAGAAAATCATAAAAATTTAAAAATAATTCTGAATTCAGATTCTTTTATCTTTCAGTGGTCTTTTATATAAGAGCAAAATGATTTTCTTCTCTTATGAGATGTAAAATATTGTAATCTTTGATTGTTTAGATAACATATTGGTGCTTTTTATTCATTATGCAGATACCTTGGATGTAATTAACAATAGAGCATATGCACTCAGTTGTTTATCTAGTGCTCTTATGTTTACCTAGAACAATCCATTCTCATTTCCTTCTTTTTCTTTTTACCCCAGGCAAGAATATGTGTTTAATAAGGAATTGGTTCTTTTAAACAGGATTTCTCAACTTCAGAACTATTGGCATTTTAGGTCAGATAATTCTTTGTTAAGGGGACTGTCCTGTGCATTGTAGGATGTTTTAGGAACATCCCTAGCCTCTGCCCTGTAGATGCTAGCAGCACCTTCTCAGTTCTAACAGCCAGAATGTTTCCAGACATTGCCAAAAGTTCCCTAGAGGACGAAAATACTCCAGTTGAGAACTATTGGGCTAAAGGTGTATGCAAAGTAACTCTTTACTGTCATGTATGTAGTCTGAGATTTTGGGTGACCAATTTTTTTTGTAATTTCACTTAAATGGTGAGATTGAAATTGGACTACAACTCTACAGTGTTAGATAATAATATTATTTGTACTAATATTTTAGAAAACAAAATACTGACTACATACAGAAGACATGGATCATTTGAATATTCACACATTGCCAGTAGAAGAATAAATTAACATTAACCACTTTGAAAACTGGAAATATCCATTAACTTTAAATATATAACAGTTCCAAATAATAAAATCCGCAATATTCTTTGTAGTAAATTTCATATAACCTATGGACTCTATTCATAGAATACTTTTGCTGATTTTTGCTCAACTCTTGAATCCATAGCTTTCTTGTGGTTACAGCTGACATTGTCAATTGTGATGTGAATAATGGTTGATATTTTCATGATGTTAACAATAAGATAAAATCAAGACAACAAAAACGTATGTCCAAACTTCACTAATGTGTGAATGCCTTGGATTATAGTTTTCAAATACTAGAAAAATATTTCCTTAATATTATATGCTTTTTCACAGCGTAACATTTCCTTAATATTATATGCTTTTTTTCACAATGTAACAGCTACAGACAAGACATGCTTTTTTTTTTTTTTTTGAAGATTTATTTATTCATTAGAGAGACAGTGCACATGCATGAGCGGAGGGAGGGACAAAGGCAGGGAGAGAATCCTCATGCAGACTCCACGCTGAGTGCAGAGCTGGACACGGGGCTCAATTCCAGGACCCTGAGATCATGACCTGAGCTGAAATCAAGAGTTGGACTCTTAACCGACTAAGCCACCCAGGCGCCCCAAGGCACACTTTCAAATTTAATCTTTATAACAGTTTTGTATCATAAGACTAGACTATCAACAAAAGAATAAATGAAGCCCTAATTTGTAGGTTTTGCCAATTTCCATGGTGTAGATACTCATGTAAAAAGCCATGGTGGATTTCAAGCTGCCAATGTGATGTCATTGAACACAGAATTGGGAACAGATATAGTTTCCCATCATTACCGAATATTTCTACCATACAGATAAAAGAGCATAGATAATAGTAAAATTTGGTAAAGTAACTTGGAAGTGATGAGTATTTATTGCACTTGTTATAAGTATCTTGTATTTATTTGTAAAATTATATAGCTTAATATTTAATAGTGGTTTTCTTTTGCAGTTGACTCACAGAATTCCTGAAAATTTAACAATGGGCTCTCATGAACCAGTTTGAGCTAGCTCCAGCACACCACAGTTTTTAACAAATGTATTCATAGCAGCACTATTTAAGTAGCTAAAAACTGAAACTATTTCGGTGCTTATCAGTAGGAAAATGGTAATTCTGATTATTGTCTAATTGTAATTACTATCTAAATATTGTATAAATTCAGTTCTTAATTCTAAATATACATTCTAAATATGCTATATTTATATAATAAAGTTAATTATAATACAGTAAGAATGAGCAAACTTACAACGACATGCAACAACATGGATGAACCTCTTAAACTTGCTGTCAAGTTAAAGAAGCCAATCATGGAGTACAGATTGCATGATTCCATTTATACAAAGTTCAAAATGAGCCAAACATTTGGTGTTAGAAATCAAGATAGAGTTTGTGCCTACAAGAGTAGCTTTGTGGTGGGGGTTTCTGGGTGCTAGTAGTGTTCATCTTTTAAAAAATCTTACTGTTTGTTACAGGAGTGTGTTCACTTCGTGAAAATTCATCAAGCCATACACTTAAGATTTGTGCACTTTTCTATATGTATGTAATATTAAAAGTTCACTAGAAAAAAATACTGCCTGAATTGGAAAATATATCTGGAAACTTGGCAGTTAGTACATTTGAGGGATAACGTACATTGAGATACAGCCAAAGCCCACTCTGACTTATCACAAGCGTTGTGTTTTCTCCTCTTTCATGCATATTCTGTGCTTGAATTGAAATACATGCCATTCCTTGAACTCAACCTGTGCACTTACTACATTACCTATGTTCTTGCTTTTCCTTGGATTTGAAAGCATTCTTCCTAATTTTGCCTATTGGAATTTCTTATTTTTCTTCTCACATGTAAGTTGTTCTTGATTGTTCAGGTATGAGTCCAGTAGTTTCAGTAAGAGTAGTTTTTACCTACTGCTGCGTCTTTTACCATAGGAGTTGAAGATTAGTGTGAACATTTTTAGATAAACTTTTCTGGGTTCAGGAGTACTGGATGATTGCAGGTGCTATAATCTGACTGCTGAATAAATGAATAAAAGTCTCATTCAAGACTTCCACTATTGCCTCAAATGTAACCTCCAATTTCATAGCTTAACAGTTATTTCCATTGTCCTTAATGTAACCATCCAATACAAGCTCTCATAAAGGGGCGCCTGGGTGGCTTAGTCAGTTAAGTGTTTGCCTTCAGCTCAGGTCATGGTCCCAGGGTCCAGTGAGCTCCTTGCTCAGCGAGGAGCTTGCTTCTCCCTTTCCCTCAGCTGCTCCCCCTGCTTGTGGGCTCCCTCTCTTTTTCTCTTTCTCTCTGTCAGATAAATAAATAAAATCTTTAAAAAACAAAAACCAAACTCATAAAAATTCCTTGTCATCATCTACATATTATCAAGCATATCTACAGTCACCTTAGAAATAATTTTGAATGGCTTGTAAATAGGATAGACAATGGGAAACTTCAAATCCTTTTTCCATAAAGAGATTTTATAAGTTACATATACATTATTAGTAACTGATGATCAGTCATGATCTAATAAAGAGTTAGATCTCATAAAAGATTAATAATTTTCTAGACCTCTGAATCTGAGAGTAGTTAAAAATCCCAAGATCAATTTGAATTTAGATTGGACCAAACTATGATTTCCTGTCTGGTCACATAAGTGTCATAACCCTGCTGATTAGTGAAGGTCAGGTTGAGAATACTAGTGTCTGTTACAGTATGATGTTGTTTACTTGTAGTACTCACCAGTCCACTTAGGTATACACTTCAACTGGTATGTTTCTGCCTGGTTTATGAGTATATGTCAAATGGCTTATAACAGCTGTCTGCCATATTGAAGAGAATTAATTTATACTTCTGTAGTTGATAAATTCATTTCTTTTCTATCTGATTCTAACCTACAATGCTTCTGGCAGTTTTTATCTTAAATACTTCATTTTGGGGAGGGTCCAAATTAAGCTTTAATTTTTTTCTAGTTTTAGAACAGGTTTAACTTTTCCAGTTGTTTTATATTGTTTTTCTGGGAGATTGTAAAAAAAAAACCAAAAACCCAAGTTATTATGTTGCTTTAAAGTTTTTTAACAAGTAAAGTTCTTTTAACAATATTTTCTAATTCCTTTGGCATGAAGAAGCAATTGAACAACTGTACTTTCCTAAGGCAACTTGTTTTCCTTTTACACTTCATGCCTCTGGTGTTGGCACTCTTGTTTTTACTAGTCTCTCTTGCATACAGTGTTTTACATTTTTACATTATAAAGGTTATAGGCAAATAGCCAGCTGTCACATTCTTGAGGTCAGATACAACTACTATATATGAGATGCTCTGTTTTGGCTTCATACTACTTGCCAGATTGCTAAGCAGATGTTCTAGGCTATAATTCAGGAAACTGGGACCTCTTGAAACATTCCCTGAGAGTCGCTTTTGACATCTCTGAATCATTTATTTAAAGGTAATTAGTTCTAGTGAAAATGAAAATGCCTTGATATGAAAAGAACAAAATTATTTTACCATGTTTGGGACCTACAGCATGGTTAGGAACTTGATTCTGGATATGTATCTAATGGTAGAAAAGTATTAATTTTAACATAGGCATGCATTACAATTAAGCACTTTTCCACTAACTTTTTTTTTTAATTTGGAGATTTTTAAAAAAGACTATTACAAAAAAAAAAGGCTTTGTTTTTATAGACTTTAAGGACTACCGATAACTTTGTGCTACATTGAAGAATTTATAAGGTTCTCGTTTTTATACAAAAAACATGTACAAGGAGGCTGTAAGAATATTATTTCTTCTCTAATCTATCCCAGTACGTGCCTTGGTATTTTTCTCATATATTTCATCAATATTTTTTGTTGGTACTACAAGTTTTTATAATTCAAAATTCCTTTATATTTGGAACTTTTATAAAATACGACTCTCAATCTGTAGTATTCTTGTCCTTTGTGTCCATTATTAACATATCAGTTGCACAAAAGATAAAAATTTAAACTAACTTTTATGATCTAAACAGTTGGAAAACACGTTTTTAAAAATTTGTTGTGATACATTCATGTAGATTTCTTTGGCCGTATTTAGATAATAAAGGAGCCACATAACTTGTGTTCATCTCAGGATATTTCACTTGCAGTATGCATTGTACTTTACAGAAAAGTGCTTTACACAGAAATGTATAAGATCCAATCTCTGGTTATTGGGAAAAGTCTTAGGCCACCATATTTTAAGGAAGGTGAGAATAAATAGTAGGAATAAACATCTAACTCTCATTTATATTTGCCTATGGATGAATTTGAATTTAAAGTTAATGTAGTTCCATTGGACATTCAGGGTACTCATAACAAACACTTCAGTCAAACTAATGAAGTCTCTGTGAAAATTGAACTCTAAAATCATCTCTGTTCTTCCTCCTTCAATAGTTCTTCCATTTTCCCTATTTCATATTTTGGATGAATGGCTTTACAATGAGACTGATGCAACAGATCCATCTCAGCAGTTCTTCAGAGTCATAGAAAAGTAATTAAGAGTTTTAGTTTACAAAACTTACCCCGGTTTCTAAGCCTAAGTGGATATATAACCTTAACTTTCCATAACTTTGAGTTCCTAAGGGTTTAAAAGCTGTATTACAGTAGGAAAAAACAAGGAGATTGCTAATACCTATTTTAGAATTGAAACCCAAGCAGAGCCTTCGTATCTACAGAAAATCTAAGCATTTGTATAGACAAGCCCTCATTTGGGTAATTGATAATTGAATATTAGTAATCTCTGTCTCTCTTTCCTTTCTTTCTTCTTTTCCTTCCCCAGTCTTTCTATCATATATACATACGAATTAGCACATCACAATCCTAAGGTATCTAAATTCTTGTTTTGTCATTCTGAAATGTACACTTTCTTCTTATTTTAACACCTCTGAAATTGGGATGCAACTGTCTTTTGTCCACCCATATTTAGAATCAGTTGAGAGGAAAAGAGTCAGATGATAGAGATCAATATATCATTTTTATAGCTGATAAAATAGTAGATTGGGGAGTAGGTTAGGTCTATAGGTTTGTCTCCCCAGAACTCAGCAGACTTACCCACAGACCTTGCCACGTGAAGCTTATGGCACTGAGGAGCAGAGAAGAAGCTGTGTTTTCTGTGGGCAGCTGGCTGCCCAATGGAAGGAAGAGGCTGAGTCACAAACAGCAGTACACGGATCTCATAGGATTTCTGCCCCTGTGCCCGGAAAGAAGGAGGAGGCAGGAGGAGCAAGGTGAGCATTATTCATCTACACAGACACTAGCGGGTTTCCTTCCAGCAGACAAAGCTGAGGTCTGTAGTCTTGGTATCACTCCAAAGCCAAGACCTTTGTCATCCTTTTCTAAGTTCTCATTCACTAGGCATGCTTTAAAAATACGGATTTAAAAATATGCTCTAGGACCATACTCATTTTTTATTCTCTCCTTTCTATCTCTGGGTTTCTCTTTGCCTCATCTCTCTACTTCCTTAAGCTTTTCCTTGCTGCCAACATCTGCACAGTTCTCTTAGTTCTTTGTGTTTTGGGGAAGTAGATCCTTTCCTGGCTGACTCAAGGCTGTCTCTTCATTGTGGGATGAGCCTTTTCCTCTCAGTTGCCTACATTCCAACATAGTTGAATGTCCTGCATTGTGTTCTTCCTCTTCCTTTGCTTCTGTTGTCCTGCTTAGATCCCTTGAGGTGAGTTTATCCTCAGCTTGACCTCCCCGTTATCTTCACACCTCACCTTTTACATTTATTCTGTTGTACAGCTTCTCCCCTGGTCTGTCACATGTCTACCTGGGCTAATAGAGTTCGCCTGCACCAGAAGCTTGTTAGTAGTTTTAAAAAATCTTCATTTGTGCCACATGTTGTTAATATCCTCATTTGGTCCCTGCATCCTGCCTTAGGATTGGCTTCTTTCTTGAAGAATTAGCATTGAAGAAATTCACATTTGCATTTTATCACATCCACTACAGCCCATCTGGAGCGAACCATCAATCCACAGTGAATTTTTGCAGAAGAGGGATTTGCTGCATGAAGCACCTAGATAAATGCACAAGAATGAGAGCAAAAGAAAACACTCTTTTTTATTTCCTTCAGAATGAAAGTTAAAATGTGCCATATTTGCCAGTGTAAGGAGTATTAAAATTATCCTTAAGCATTGGAAATTGAGTGAGGCAGGGAAAAAATCTTGTCTGTTTATGGAGTATGCAGTCATGGCTTGGCAAATGGATGGTATCTTCAGTGTATTGCATTCTGTATTTTGTACTGTGATCTAAAAGTTAATATCCTAGGCTATGCTTATTAAGGAAATTGACGTCTCCACTCATAATCATGAAATTGATTCTTTAACAGAAAAGGGGAAAGTAACAATCCTTGGGAAATCAGAAAAGCTGGTCTTTAATAGTGAATAGGTCTTTAACCCTTCATTAGTGAAACAGGATTAGGGCTCTTCAAATTTTTCTTCCTTTTGAGATTATTTTTCTACCAGCTGCATAAAAGATATGTTTTTTTTTTCCTTAGGAGTAAGAGGTTAAGCTTTTTTTCTAATACTTAATTGTAGAATACGTATTCATTTAACATATTTATTGAGCATATGATCTATCTACAAGGTAGTTTTCTAGATAATAGGGATGTACCAGTGAATAACCCCAAATTCCTGCTGTCAGGGAGCTTTTCATTCTTCTGGAATATCATGAAAGTTAGAAATGCCTTAAATGTGATGCAGTTTAATAGTTAGAAAATGGGTACTTTATGTAGTAACACTGATATTTTAATATTTCATGGCATGGCAGCCTCTAGCTAGTCAGACTTCACACATGATGGCTCATGTAGGGGGGAAGGCTGCAGGAACTGCCAGTGATTTTAAAAGTTAGGCCTGGAATTGGCATAGTGTCACTTTCATCATATTCTGTTGATCAAAGCAGTCATAGGCCAATCCAGATTTAAGAAGAGTGGACTCAGACCCTACATCTTTATGAGAGGAGTATCAAAGGTCCTGTAGCCATCATTAATATGCTACAGGCACCACTTAACTAACCATGTGACTTAGCATGCCTGAACATAGGAACCCTAATCTGTTTTAGTACGTCATGGAGAGTAGAAACACCATAATACTCATGTGCTCGTCATTGTCCACCCAATCTAATGATTCATTTTGATATGCTCTGTTGACTACAGTTCAACCCAGACACTTTAAGTAAAATTGAAATTTTCTCTATTCTCCAGGGCCTTTACGACAGTTACTTATTATTAAAGTACTATATGCCATATTAAGGAAAAAGTGTAGTTATGTCACGTAAGGTTTTTTGCTTAATATCAGATATTTTCTGTGATCTAATTGTCTCTTAGTCATGGTTCTTATAACTGATAGATACAAATAGAATAAGATATTATAATTTATAGTGATCTAAAGTTTACCATTCCAAGGGGAAATGCTTTCTAAGCCTTCTTTAAAGGGCTATACCTTTTGACAAACTTGGAAATCTTTTAGTTATTGCTAATATAAGTTGATCACCTTACTCTAGTGATAGTTGTACATTCAGGAGAAAATGAGCCATTTTACATTAAATGACACCCAAGGTCTACATTCATTTTGTACTCCTTGAAAGCACAGGATAAACCATGTGCATGTGTAATGATTAAGTGATTTCCCTCAGTAAGCTAAAGTAGACTGGGAAGAAGCAGAGATCTTCTCAGAAGTCTATATGATTTAATCCTTTCTCAATGTTGCACGCCCACGCTGTTTTTAAGTTACATGTTCCCATTTCCATTTTCCGCCCAAGCTAAATCCTCTGGAATCCTCTGGCTGGAGCCATGAAACAAGGCTTTCAACACTCTGCTGTTTTATTGATCTCACTTTTACCAGTTTGTTTCTCCTGTCTCTTGGTTTTCTTTGTCAGTATCTTCTTCTGCCATCCTGAAATCAACTGTTAGGAATATGTGTGTTGGCAAATCACCCATTTGTTGGCTTATAAGATTCCTCAACTCTCTTGGTGCCGTTAGAAGTTTTTTTAGTGGATTGCAAATTGCCACTTTGTGATTCTCCCTAACTGGTGGTCCAAATAACTCATATATCAGTCTTCTTTGAGAAGATTCACATTCATTTCTCTGGTTATCCATGCTGTGTACATTTCCTGAGGGAGTACATGAAGGCTATGGTGTATAATAGTTAAAAAACTTAGGGGGCGCCTGGGTGGCGCAGTTGTTAAATGTCTGCCTTCAGCTCAGGGCGTGATCCCAGCGTTCTGGGATCGAGCCCCACATCGGGCTTCTCTGCTGGGAGCCTGCTTCTTCCTCTCCCACTCCCCCTGCTTGTGTTCCCTCTCTCACTGGCTGTCCTGTCAAATAAATAAAATCTTTAAAAAAAATAGTTAAAAAACTTAGGCATTAAATCTTGGATTTACCAGAAGTTTCTGTGTAAAATGGGACCAGCTATGTAATCTGTCTTGTGCTCCCTCTCGTTCTTCCTCATAACCCTCTTGTTTGTTTGTTTTTCAGTTTCCCCCTAAGGATTTGTTAGTATTTTCTTATCTATGATATATGAAAACATGTTAAAATTTCATTGTGTGTTTCAGGTAGAATAATCCAGGTTCTGTGAAGACTTACCTCACACCCAGTCTATATAAATAGTGATCTGTTTACGTTCTGTGCCTTCAGATAGTCATACGTATTCTTACATGATTAAACTGACTTAAGAAAACACAAATTGGATCATATCCTTTCATTGCTCAAAACCTTCCACCTTTTTTCCTTTCTTTTCCTCTTACTTTCTCTTCCTTTTTTTACTAACATTAGTACATAGGCTTACATTCACATAGAGTAACCATGATCATTATTTCTTTTTCTTTTTTAAAAAGTTCCTTGGAAAAATGCTGAAAAACACTAAAAGGAAAAATATATGTATACAGTCCCAGCAATTAAAAAAAATAAGTGAAAGCTTCTGCCCCCATTCTATCCCGTGTCAGAGGTAATCTTGATTAACAGTCCGATGGGTATCTTTCCATTTTTCCCCTGAAGCTATGTAGATGTTAATGTACGTACACACATCTACAAACATGTCTTTATTCTACCAAACAAAATTATGATCTACGTATGTTTTGACTTTTAATTACTCAACATTGCTAAACTTCAGTTTCGTCCTCTGGAAGGAGAGGATCGCAGTAGTACCAGCTCTCAGGCTGATAGGATGTTAAGTAAAATAGTCCATGTAAATCATTTAAGACACAAAAGCACCAAGGCAGCACTCAATCTTTATTACTGCTCTAACTATGCACAGTATGCCAAACCTGGGATCCAAAGTGATCTAAGCACAACCCGTCAAGGAAACTATCCTATAGCAGTTTTTTTATTCTTCAAGAGAAGAGTAGAGAATCTTGTGATTTCTTATTTTAACTGATTTAATATATTGCAGGTCATATACATTTAATTTTCTTTTCCTTACGGATCATCTCAATAAGAAAAAATAAAACAAATGTGTATTTTGGGGCGCCTGGGTGGCACAGTGGTTAAGCGTCTGCCTTCGGCTCAGGGCGTGATCCCGGCGTTATGGGATCGAGCCCCACATCAGGCTCCTCTGCTATGAGCCTGCTTCTTTCCTCTCCCACTCCCCCTGCTTGTGTTCCCTCTCTCACTGGCTGTCTCTGTCTCTGTCAAATAAATAAATAAAATCTTTAAATAAAAAAAAAAACAAATGTGTATTTGAAGATTTAGATGTATGAGAAGTAAGCCCATCAACAATTTGTGAATATATGCCATTCAGGTGTTGTTACTTTTGCATAGACAAAGAGCTTTTAGTAAAAAGTTTAAACTTTTATTTGACTTTCTAAAAAAAGAAATTTTTCTTGAAGAGGCAGGATTCTTGCCCCCACTTACTCATAAGTAAAAAGGAAGAAAAGGACAGAGAAGGATTTATTTATCTCATTGTTTATGATTTAGCAATTTAGGGCACCTAATAGTAATTAGAGTACTATGAGCAGGATGAACATAAAAAGATTGGCAAAGAGCAGAAATTATACTAATGTTTAAACTAATAATTTGAACTTAAAATGCTTTATCATCACTTGGGCTACAAGTGATTGCCAGTCACAGTTGCCTAAGATACATTACCATACTACCAAATTTTCATCTAAAAATACATTTCCCTCCATGGTTTCCTTAACTATACTTCCTTTTCTTACTACATAAGTAGATAAAAATTATATTACCACTTTATAAGATTTAAAAAAAAAACCTTGTTAAGCCATCTTTAATAAAGTATAGTAAAATAATAAATTTAAAAATTTGTCTTTTTCTACAAACTTGACAGTAAATATATCTAACTGAATTTTTTTAGTGCCATTTACAGGTAAAGAAAAGTATTAAACAGGTAATTACCACCTCTTTATGAAAGCTTTAAAATCTTTACCTAAATGTATAAAATAAAAATATGGATTAGCCTATTTTTTTTAATGTTGAAGTGTACCTAATGACATCTTCTTAGTGTATGAAACACATCTGTGCATGGCGCCAGAAAACTTTCAACAAGGTATTCTTCACAACAAACTGACACTTTGACTAATTCTTCACAGTCTGTCTTGTTAGCTTCTTTTCCATATTGGGCATTTTCAGCATTCTGTTGCAGACCCTTTGCTTACCTCACATTCTCTGCCTAAGGACTGTCTTACACATCATGACTTCAGTTACCGTTGATTTGTTTAAAGCTCCCAAATGTGAATCCCTACACCAAACCAGTCTTCTGAACTCTAGACTGCTATATCCAAGAGCTGTCGTCTCTCCTTGGATCACTCATTGGTTTCTCCATACTGATATGACCCAAACTAACCACACTGCTCCCTTTGTTCCCTCCCTTACAAACTTGTTCCCCTCTGTTCTTTGTCTTTGTAAATGGCACCAACATCACCACCACAGCCCATGTCAAAAACCTAGAGATCTTCTATTCCCTTATTTCCCACATGTAATCAGTCACCAAGTTCTGTCCCTTCTACTTCTTCATTGTCTCTTGAATTTATCTCTGTCCTTTTCTACTGTCACATTATAATCAAGGCCACTGTTATGTCTCACATGGACTACCACATTCATCTTATAATGTGACTCCACATCTACCCTCATCTCTTTTCAGTCCAACTCCATTTAGGAGCCAGAATGATCTTTGAGCACACATATTTGATCATGTCACTTTCCATCTTAAACCCTTCTGGTGCTTCTGCTGCTTTTATACGTACTGATTATTGGATTCTCAGTGTCTTTCAAGCTATACTTCAGTCTGTCCCACCTTAAGATCTCAGCTTAAATGTCAGTTTTGTAGGGAAACTTTCTATCCTCCTTCCAGTATCTCCTAACTAAGTTAACCCCTGTTATATGTTCTTACAGCACATTTATTTGTCCTTTGAAGTGGTTTCACAGCTGTAATTATCTGTTTATCTTTCCCTCTGCTATGAGGGCAAGGGCTATGTCTGTGTTATCAGTTATCCCTGGACATTAACTCTATTCTTGGCCTATAGGGTATATTCAGAAAATATTTCAAGTGAAAGAATACATAGGATGAGTTTGCTGCATGCTGATCCCAAAGAGGGAAAGAATACATTTGTAAATTCTAATTCTCCATTTCCATTTGTGTTCTGATGGAATAGTCCCAAAGCTTATGGTTTTGCCTTTCTTTTACTCTGATAGTCCCATACTTTTTTTCCCGTAGTTTTCTCTGTAAAGTTTTATTTGCTTTATTTGCTGCTACTACTTGTCCTTGTTATAGCCTGTCTTTATCTTGCAAAACTTTGGTCATGAATATTTCAGATATTGAAGAAATTCATTCAATTTATATTTTTTTCAAGAGCTTTGAGTTCATACAAGACCCACATTGTATGTAATGCTTCCTCTAGTTTACTCTTACTAACAGCTCAGGAAAGGATAGCAGTTAGAATAATCTGTGTGTAAAGCTAATAATTTTTATTAGTCATCTGATGCTCTGAGTTTGAAAAAGCCAGGACAGAGACTCTTGGAATTAAAAACCGATGGAACAAAATGGGACTTTTAACACTAACCTAATGTGCCCTAATTTTGCTTCACACTATACTTGAAATAGGTCATATTGTTTTTAAAGCATAAACGCCACCAGTTGAAAATACTATTTAAATTACCTTTATTAAACTTAGTAGAACATAGAGAATACATAATATTCGTGATTATTTTAATATAGTATAAGTATACATTTCATACTTTCTTTAAATTTCAATGTACTTGATAGCAGCTTTGCTTTTTATTTGGTATATAACTTGATGACAAAATGCATTTAAATAATGATTCTTAGTTTCCATGTCTCACTTAGTTATTGCCCTAATAAAATTCTTCTAGCTGATGATTTGCTTCTGCCTCTTTTTCATGCTTATGTACTTTTTCTTATGATTCACAATGATAGTAGGAAAGTGTGCCCATATAATAACATTTAATGCTGTTACTTGGAACAATGAATTAAATTATTTTTAATAGTATGTTGTGCTACCTACACTAAAGACTGATGAAGAGTTTCTTATCTGCAAAATAGAGGTAATACCTGTACTTTAATTTTCATGTGTGGTATAAAGTACCCAGCATAGCTTCCTCTACTTGGTATATTGCATATATTAAGAATAATGGTAAAGAGGCATGTGTATTGCAGACAGATACTAAATAAAATAAAACTCTTTCTCATCATACTGTCTTCCTAAATCTCCCTTTGCGGATGCTTCTACTTTAGAATCCTATCATGATCCCATTATGAGCCGAATATGAAGCGTCTTTCTTCAATATTATCTTCATTCTCTTTTAAATTTTATATTTGACACACCTAATATGCATAGAGTAATTGAGGGTTTGGGGTATAGAATAGTTAATCATCAAGATAGTTCTTTTCTAAGACTATATTTATTGCCTATATTAGTGATTCTCAGATGTTTGGATTTCATAGGCTTGTGTGAAAATCATATAACCTTTTTTTTTTTAATGTCTTCATGACCCTCATATATCCATGAAAACTTTTTTGAAGCTTTGTGGACCTGTGTTTGCGAGCCACTAGACTTACACCTTTGTGATTACCTGGTTCAACCAAGAATTTTATCATGAATAGATTAATTATATAATGAGGTAAAAGTCTCTGTTCAATATAGAGCAAAATCTTGATTATCTGGCGCACTCAAGTGTCACACACTACATTATATTCAGAAGTAATACCTATTTATGCCTGTAGTTAGGAAAATGCAACTTGCCTTTGATATTCTTTACCAGAAATATTTTTAAGTCCACAAGATGGCAGTATTACCTCAAAAAGTTAATGGAGTTAGTGATGAGCATGATTGCTTCGTTTTCCAGTACAAATAAAGGAAGCTTTTGATGTACCTGAAAAACTCATGGTCACTGATAAAGTATAGAAGACAGTGTTATTGAGGCAAGAGAACATTTGAGGAGAAATTTGTTAATGCAGTAAATGATTAAGTAAAAATAATAATAATCATGCCCTGTTACAGGGAATCTTTCTACTTTTTTCCCTACTTTTTACTTTCATGAGAAAGAGGTAAACATCAAGAAAACAATTCCATAACATGCCCTTGGCCTTCACTGTGTTTGTCCAGTATCACATACCATTCATTTTTATAGCATAGAAATAATGAATTAATTACATAATGTTCAGTAATGATGCACCCAGTTACTGAGGTAGCATTAGACTATCTCATTTACTGAAAACTGTAACATATTAGAAAGATTTTCACAAGTTAAAATGAAAATTTGGATTCAAAAGGTTAGCCTTCAGTTATTCAGAATACCACCTGCTAAGCTGTATCAGTGAGTTTCTTTATAGATCATTTTATGTAGAAATTATGAAATTCTTTTCATTCATGATCTGGGCTTTTTTGTCCAAAAACAAAAGGAACAGTGATTCATTAATACTCTTTACTGTATTTCTGATAATACATTGTATCTTACTCTAGTCGTGTATTAGTAAAAAAGTAAATTTCATTTTCAGTCCATGTTCACTCTCTCACTATTTAATCCAAACACAAAAACAATTCATTTTGAAAGAAGTAGTTACTATTTTGGATGCTATATTTCAAGGTATAACTGCATACAACTTAATAATAAGAAATATGGATTCTGTTTTTATTGAAGTATAGTTGACATATGATGTTACATTAGTTTCAGGTGCACAACACAGTGATTCAACAATTCTATAAATTACGCAGTGCTCACCACAATAAGTGAGGTTACCATCTGTCACCATACATTATCACAGTGTTATTGACTATATTTTCTATGCTGTACTTTTCATCTTCATGACTTATTTATTTCACAACTGTTAAGTTCATGCCTCTTAATCTCCTTCAACTGTTTCCCCCATCCCACCCACCTCACTCACTCACCTATGTCCTCTCTGGCAACCATCAGTTCTCTTGTGTTAAGGAGTCCATTTTTGTTGTTGTTGTTTCTTTGTTTATTTGTTTTGTTTTTTAGATTCCACATATAATTGGAATCATTCGTATTTGTACCTCTCTGACTTCTTTCTTGTAGCATATTACATTCTACAGTCCATCTATGTTGGCACAAATGACAAGAGTTCATTCTTTTTTATGACTAATATTCCATTATATGTATACCATATCCTCTGAGAAATACTGATTCTTACTGATGCCTTTGATATTATCGAACCTTAACAACATATTCATTGCGTCACAGATTACTATGATTTTAGAGTAGATTCCGTATCTTATTTTCTGGCCCTTCTGTTCACTCTGTATTGTTTTTTTAGAGAGATCTCATAGCTCTGTATTAGCCATGGTAACAGAAATTAAAGTGGCACTAAGAAGTAAAATCCACAGATTCCTAAACTCTATATGACCATTAGTTGTACCTTTTATTATAGCTGGTAAGATCTAGAAGATTTATCAGATTTTAGATTATCTATTTTGACTTTTTTTGAGTAGAAAGAGTGTTCTAAACTAATGGGTCATCACCCTCGTAATGGGAATCCTCTGTGGAGGGATATTCTTGCCGAGAGAGAGGGGGTTATTTTACACTGACTGATATTGAGAATATGGTTTGGCATTTGTTCCACAGTCTGAAACTAAGCTCTTTCTTGTATATTATTAATTAAACTTGTTTTGCCCTAGGTTGGTGGGATAATTTATTCAATGTTATAATAGTTTATTCACTATAATAATTTTAAGGAATATTGTGCTCCTTCATATTAGGCTTTAGCATAATATTTGTAGAAGTTAATATTGAACTGACAACCATAAATTTTAATTTGCTATGCAGGCTAAAAAGTGAATATTAAGAAGCTGGTATGAATTAACCAAAAGAAAGTTACTTGGAGTAAATAGAAAAGTTGTATTGTCTGAAAATTTGATCATGCCTTCATGCTATATAACTCATATGAGTTTGATTTTTAAGACAGTTCTGAACCTGGGACAAGGTTGGTACTCAAATAATTCAGGTTCTCTTTTATTCATTTCTTTCTTTCTTTTTTTTTTTTTAAAGATTTTATTTATTTATTTGACAGAGATAGAGACAGCCAGCGNATTCATTTCTTTCTTTCTTTTTTTTTTTTTTAAAGATTTTATTTATTTATTTGACAGAGATAGAGACAGCCAGCGAGAGAGGGAACACAAAGCAGGGGGAGTGGGAGAGGAAGAAGCAGGCTCCCAGCGGAGGAGCCTGATGTGGGGCTCGATCCCATAACGCAGGGATCACGCCCTGAGCCGAAGGCGGACGCTTAACCGCTGTGCCACCCAGGCGCCCCTCTTTTATTCATTTCTAAGGAGGTAGGCAATAGGCCAGTAAAACTGACTTGGAATCAGTTTCATTTGTATCATGCTCCAAGCTATTCTCTTGTGCAGATACTATCGTTATTGGCTCTAGTATCTGAGGAGGACAAAGTAATGAAGGAAAGTGACAAGGTCATAGAGGTAGAAAAGGAGAAGCTTGCAAGAATAGAGAGGTAGGAGGTTATATTAGTCTTAGTTGATCATGACCCCTTGCTCCCTATCCTTGATGCCAGTAGTTCTGTGAAGACAATTCACAGCACAGGGAGACTAAGAACATCATAACTGACTTTTCTCCTGGCTGACTGAAAATCCAGTTGATTAGTTTAAACTCAGAAGGAGGCTGTTACAACCCTTTTGACTATAGATGCTCTACATGTAGGACTTTTTTAAAGGAAGATTAAGTATGGGGAATCAGAGCAATCCATTACTTTTCACCAGCCTTAGAATTAGGGCAAGGACAGCACCAGAAAAAAATGCAGGTAAAAAGAAAAATGGGAGGAAAATACTAAAGGTGAAAAGACTTTATTGGAAAAAATAACCCAAATACAAACTCCAAAGGGAGAAGGAAGTTATCTTTGAAAGGAAAGAACTTTGATATAGTTAGTTACGACAGTTTGGATACATATTCAAAGATAATATGTTAATTCAGTTTCTCTTTAAAAGTAGCTTGCTTTACATGAAAAATTAATGTATAAAAGATCTTAGTGGCGTGGCACCTTTGTAAAACACAGCTATGTTTTAAAATAGTACGTTGTGTTAAATAACAAATATGAAGAACTCTTTTTTTCTTTTTATTCTTGTGTGTGAAGTGCTTGAAAGCCTATGGTGAAATTCTAAATTTTTTTAAAAAATGTGATGTTTGATCAATAGAATACATTTAATTTTTCTTAGTAAACATTATGGTAGGTACTTTTAGCATCTTTGCTTATCATGGGAATATCCCTTTTTCACAACCAAAATAAGATTCCCATAATTTTTATGTCTATTTTAACACTGTTAGGTTATAAGTAGGGTATATTTAGAGTGTTATTGTATTTGCTTTACAGAACTTTATAAGGTAAGTAGATGGAAATTAGATATATGGTGGAGATTTAGATCATAGTGAAATAGAAAGTCAAAGTGTATAGATTGAATTAGATGAAGTCTTAATATCCAAAAAGTATATGTACATTTTCAAAATCCAGATTACGTTAGTCATATAACGTATAAGCACAAAGATATTCACAGTGCTAAATACCTTTTATTTCGCTTGGGAACCTTATTCTGAACATTTGGGAACAAGTAAATTATGATAAAATATCAAAATTGATGAGTTTACTGCAGAGTGTGAACCAGAGTAAATTAGAATTCTGCTCACTAAGTGCCTCAGAGCTTATTCCACCTGACTCATCAAATGAAAAATTCATCAATTAATCCTCTGACAATAACGATATATACACAAAAATCAATCTGGAATTGATTTTTTTTAGTCTGAACATGAAAACCAAGCCCTGACTTATACATAATGTGAAATTTCTCTTCATTTCGACTTTATTATCGAGTATAACAGCTGAAGTGTTCATATAATTATTTGTTCTAAGTCAACTACAAAAGTGTGATTGTTTGAGAAAGGGTATATATGCTATGGAGATGGTCTGAAGCACAATCTGAGTGAGCTAATAAAGTTGTCACATGCATGTAAGAATACAGCTGATAGGAATCCCTAGAAGGCAGCCAGTGGAGAGGGATACCAATCACTAAGCTCTGATGGGAGACCACCCAGGACAGTTAACAGTGAGCTGAGTACTAAGGAAGATCAAAGAAAGAGAAGAGTAACATACAATAACTCAGATCTCAGATACCGATTAAAAAGAACATTGTTAGGCGTGTGATTTCTATGAAGTGTGCGTGTGTGTGTGTGTGTGTGTGTGTGTGTGTTTGGTGACTAACTCAGTATAACAGCAAAAAACTGTAAAAAGGTAAATATTTTCCTTGTGCTAGCCTGTTTTGTCTCATCTACTTTATAGATAGAAATGTTTCAGAATGCATTCAACGTTCAAATGATCTTTTTGCTTTAAATCAGTAATTCTCTATAGTTCCTCAAGATTTCCAAAGAAGTCTTCTTTGAAGCTCTTTTCTAGTTAAGTTTTTCTTTGACGAGGTCAGTAGCACAATAACATATATACAAATATCTCGAGAGAGTAATCCAAGCCAAATAATAGTGGGTTGGGTTTTTGTTTTTGTTTTTGGGATTAAAGAAATCCTGGTAAAAAAATGCATTCAGATATATTACAACAAAGGAAAAGAGTTGGAAGGGTTGGATTTAAATTTACAGTATTTGGAGTCTTTTTGCCTTCAAATTAGGTAGTTCCGAAAGCTATTATTATTGCTGCCAGGTTCTTAATTTCCATAATGCAAATTCTATTTAGAATCTTATCAGACTGCATAGGAAAGTTTTCTGTATTTCTACAAAGAACTTAATATTGCTCTAAATGCTGTAAATCAGCACACTGTAACAAAAAGAAATGCATTCTTCCAATATATAGTAATGTTAAACAAAAACCAGAAGATGCGAGGGAAATGTTAAGCTACAGAACTCTGTCAGTATTACTTATCTCACATGTAGTAAATTTTGATGACTGTCTTCTGAATGTGGATTCTTGTAGGAAATGAACATTAAACTGTTTTTATGTTTTATAGATGTTAAAAAAAAAGCTGAATACATATGATTCTGAAGCTATTAGAATTTTTTCCCCTGTCACAATACCAGTAAGAAAATTGCGATAGAAATGTCTTCTTAAGAGCATAGCATATGAAATAATGTGTTTTTTCCCTGTAGTTTAAAATGTTAACTTGTATTTTAGGTCTCATTCTTTGCATATGCCTTGACAATTATGATTGCTTGATTAAAGAATGAGCTTTTGTGCTAGTTATATGTCACAATACCAAATGCATTATATTTGAGCAGTATTTATTATGTTATATTTCTGATCAGGTCAGATATGTCTAGTGAAAAACTAAAGTAGGATAATATATATTGTTAAGATCTTTTGTCATTAAAACATTTGTGGCTTTTTTTGTTGTTGTTCTTTTTAAAAAACATTCTGGAGAAATGCTTGTTCTTGACTGAGTAAATATACCCAATAAAATGCTCTTTATATATTAGTTTAAAATATCTTAATTACTTTAGAAGTAATTTTCCTGAATGTTTTTACAATCATGCTCTAAAGAACATATATTATTGAATATTTAAAAAGCATTCATTTATACTTTTGTTAGAATTTTGGCCTTTATGGTCTTTTGTATCGGATTTATTTTTCAAATCCTTTAAAGGATTACATATTTATATAATCGCCATGCCTGGGAAATACACTTTAACACAAAATAGATAATAAATAATAACTTTTAACTAATAAGTATATCTGTGTCAATTTATTTTCTCCTCTGTATGTTTTCTACAAAGTTGTGTTTTGTTTATCATTCAGTTTCATTGGAGATAAATATTTAATAAATGAAAGAAATCAATGATGTATATCTCTAGTTAAAGAATACATGTAAAACTATTTCCTGATAGCTACGTTAGTGGAGTTCACAAATATTTGAATGTATTTAAAAGTGAAGAAGTCAGATGTTTGGTAATTCATTTAGTTAATAGTTACTCTCTTCATAGCAATTTTTAAGCATTAGATTTGAATAGCTTAGGAATAGTAGTTTTTAAACAGAAAATTATCTTCTCCTGCAAAAATTAAACACCTTCTTTAAAAACTAAAAAAATGTTCCATGTATGATTATATACTATCCAGAAGAAAAGGAATTACATTGGTTTTGTTCTTAGCTCTATATTTTAGTTTGAGTAGAGTGGCGCTCTTATATGTTTAGCTGTTTATTCTACATGGGGAAAAAAAGAAAATATTAATAGGAAAAAGAAACCTTAAATGTGTTTAGTGAGGGTCATTTTAGGCTTTTGTAAAAAGTAAATTTCTGTGTATGTGTATGTGTGCTTGTGTGTTCTATCTCCTATAGTTTTTACTTAAGCAGCCTATTTTCAGATATTAGACTAGACTATAACTAATTTGTGGGCAGCAGGGGGCAGAGGTGGTCATGGGGAAGTAAAAAGATTTGTGATTGAGCTCAAGAGGAACTTGGTCTTAGGAAGCATTATTTTTATATTCTCTAGCTATAATACTTTTGCTTGAGGGGCTTCAAGAATTTATAATGTTTTTCATTTTTCAAGATTATCCATTTTTACTTTTGTGAATTCTGGTTCATTCATAATATAAAAATAATTGACAAGTATATCATGCATCTTAATCCAATTTCGTTTATTTAATACAGCTATTACTTAAAAGTTAACTTTTCTATATACTCTTTCTTTCACATTATTTTTCTTTTAAAATCACAAACTAGTATCCTGCATTGAAGTAGCACTTAGGAAGGAGAAACATACTAGCATGTCCCAAAAATATGTTATGTGGTAAATCACTTCCTGTGATACATCCTTAAAGAATGGTTTCTTACAATATTCACCTGTTTGTTATATAATTAAAATATGTTTGAAAATTTACAGGTACACTTGTTATGTGCATTTTCTCTATCAGAGTAGCTATCTTTTACTAAAATCTTTCAAAAAGCTTTTGTTTTGTCACTTTCTTAGAAAAAATTCTCAAACTCGTAAGTTTGAAATTTAGGACTTGTTTTGCTCATTTTAGCATCATTTATCTTAAAAGACAAATTCAGAACTTTTTCACTCATTTTTTGATACAGTAAATCTTACATTTTAAAAAATTGGAATAAAGTTGGCTTTTTAGAAAGATAACCTTATTAAGGTCAAAGATGATTCTGTTAAGTGGGATGACACCTCACATGCATTCGAAGTCTCCTACTTTTGCTTTAATAATCTGCCTACCTTAATTTGGAATGAATGTAGTATGCTCTTACCTTAGTAATGTTCAGTAGAAAATAGAATAGTTCTGTTTCAAGCAACTTATAAAATTTACCTTAAAAAACTTTATCGTTAAATTCTAACAGTATAAAAAGATAGTAAGGTTAATACATGATAGTGTTATTGAACACTTCTTAGCCAAATACCTCAAAGCAGCATACTCAAAGCAGTATACTTAGAAAAATGGTTTAATTTACTTCAGGGGTCAGTAAAGTATAAAATATTTTTGTATTATGACTTTATTGTTTCACATGACATTAAGTTACCGTATATGTTTAATTTTCTTGAATTGAGGTTTATATCTTACACCTTCAATGCACCAATATATTTTGTATGTATCATCTAAAATATAATTTGAAGTCATTTACTAATATTTGTATTGTAGTTTTAGAATTCTTATTTGGAGAATGACTATAAAAGTAAAATAATTGAGCTAAGTTCTCAGTCTAGATATTATCCTTAATCTTCTATTTTCTTATGCAACTTAAATTTTCTTTTTTATTGGTTTATATTCATCAGATCGTCTACTGAATGCTTGCTGTGTGCATAGAGTTCTCCCAGAATCCACATAAGTTGTTTTAAATTTTGGTTTGTGTAAATAAGAATAATGGATTTTAGCTCTTCTGTTGAATTTATGGCAAAACTTAGTCTTTCTAGAATATTGTAGGATATATTCTACCAATAAGATAATACCTGTCCAACTTTTTTACCTTTTTAAAATTTCTCAATTTTGTTGGCTTTCAGTAGTTTATCCTATTAAAGAAGACATTTTAGATGAATATTTAGATTGTAAATAAAATATTAAAACAGTGAAATTACAGCATGCATTTAAAATTGACCAAGATGCATACTTCTTCCTAAAGCGTTCTATTTGGAAGAAATCTTATGTCATTAAAAGAAAATATAAACTGCATCTTTTTTCCCAACACAGTTGGCAAGTTTTAATGTTACTTGAAAGAATGCGAAAAGGGAATTTTTTTCTTAAAAACAATTTAATACAATCTTGACTTTCACAGTGACCAGACATGTTCAAACTACAAATAATATTCTGGAGTAAATAACAGTCTGTTTTATCTAGAGAATATTAAGTAATTCGTTTACATAGTTTTGAAATTACGGGAGTCTGAATTTCATCTTTGTGAACGAAAAATCCTAAATGCCATTGTTGTCCTATTAGATGCTATAGTCTCAGAAAAAATACTAGAGTATTTTAAGGCATTATACTACTAGTGTTGAAATCAGTATGAGAATTATATTTGGGGTTGTTGCTCTGAAAATAAACGTTAGTATCTGAAAATAACAATTCTTGAGCATAATTGAAATGGTATAAATTTTTTTTCATTTATCCTAAAGGCTTTTTTTTTTTAAGAGTGTAGATTTTTTGGATTTTATGTCTGTACTCATAATATGTTATGAGTTACAGAATCAAAATTAATCATTCATTGGAGTATCTCTTATTAGGCGTGCTTTCACAGCAGGGAAGCTTATAGAGGACCACTCCTTTATTACTCTGACTCTTTGGCTGACTCCCAGAATTGTTGGCACGGTCAAAGTTAAGCAGCAGATTCTGTGCATTCGCTATACACAGTAAAATTGCAAACCATACTTTGACTTTGTAGTTACGTTTAGATTGTGTGTGTGTGCACATGTGTGCATGTGCCTTCACATGTGTCTATATAGAGAACAAATGCCCAAACTCTGTTGAAACGAAATATTAGTATTTGCTAGTAGTTGACAAGGGCAGCTAGGGAAAAATACCTAGTGTTAAGTATTTGCAGAGATAGGTGGAACACTTCATAGGTCTCCTCTTACATCCTGAAGGTCCATTTTTCCCTAAAAATAACTGGTCTATGCTTAGATTCTTGGTTTATCAAAAACGTTTTGTTTTATCAGTTAGCACATTCACCAGAGTCTTATTGGGTTAGCAGGTCAGCAAGTTATCTATTCAGTTATTGCATATCTAATATAATTAAATATTAATACAGTGAACTTGTAAATAATTTTAAGGTGTTTACATTTAGCTTAATATTAGCATATACTAAAAGTTTTTTTATGTAATTGTGATAATTTGACCTTCTCTTAGGATAAAACTAGCATTTCATGGCATTTGACACTTCCGTGAAATGTTTTCCCTCATTTTTTTGTTATTTGAAACAAAAAAGGCAGCACTTGTCATTATTCCCATTATGCAGTTGTGGAAATTGAGGTTTAGAGCGTTTTGAGGAATTTGCCCAAGATATCACAGCTACTAAAAGGCCAAGACAGAAGTAGAAGCCAAATATTCTGAATCGAAATTCAATTCATGCCCTTTCAACTGTCTCATAGCCTCTCCTCTTTATGTTGGTAATAAAAAAAACCAACAATAACAACAACAACAACAACAACAAAAACAGAAAAAACAATCATTGGTGCTTTGGTGGTTCAAAACTGAAACAAAAAGAAACAACAAATGCAAAAATTTGTGTAGAAAAACAAGTGGAATACTTCATTTTAGTTATGATTTTATAATATATGCTTTGTTGATTCCAGTAGCAAACATGTATCTAACCATCCTTTAATAGAGAAAATATGAAATGTAAAACAAAAAAGACTTGCCATGTCAGCTCATTCCTGTGTTGACTGCATTTTACTATTTTCTTTTACTATAAATAATATAATGAAACATAGTGTTATAAAAGACCTTTTTAATGCAAGTGACTCAGGTAGCCTCAAGGACTACTGCATTTGGCAAAATTTTATCACTTAAAAAAGTACTATTTTCTTTTATTCTGAAGTCTATCAGTAAAACAGTATCAGTATACATTATGATCTTGTCAGGGTACCTGCAAAAGATTTTACTTGCATTTTGCTGAAGGTAACCAGGAACTCTTTTGAAATCTACAATGAAGGCATTGAATTTGTTTCACCAGGGTAACAGAAAGAAGTAATGGTATTGATTTTTAGGTCCTGTTAAACCAAGAGATTGAAATTTACAATGCAGTTTACTACCAGAGTTTGAGAAAGAATAGATGAGAACCCCTTTTATGCAAATAGGGACAATCACCTACTAATCTTTGGCCCAAGATTGTTGGTATAATCTGACCTGGTATATTTAGTTCTTGAAGTCTGTGTTTCTATCATGTCTCACTCATTAAAGACTTGACTCCATTGACAAATCTTGCTGGGTGTGTAGTTACTTACTTGCGTAAATGAGAGTTTCTTCCTGACCTTCAGAGATTTTTTTTTTTGTAGTTTCAAGTTTTTATTTAAATTCCAGTTAGTTAGCATACAGTGTAATATTAGTTTCAGGTGTAGAATTTAGTGACTCATCACATACATACAACATTCAGAGATTTTGAACTTTACTTCTAGAGTATGCCTAAAACAGATAAGTTTGGGTCTCCCCAAATGGGATTGGAGATAAAAGCTAAATTTGAACAATGGAATAGATTTCATTCTTCACCAGTTAAATATCCTTGTAAATGTCTGCAGTGCACAGTACATTTGTAAATGTCTACACTGTACATATGATCCATGTGTTTTTAAGACTTAATCAAGAGCAAAAAGTAAGATCTTTAGTTATAGACGAAGAAGCAGGATTTAAATGTAAGCAGTCTCGTTTTCAATTGTCAAAAATTCATAAATTTTAGACCACTTCTTAACTATAGCTATGTTTGCCGCATGGCTTAAAGAGAACAACTCTGAAACATTAAACAGAACTTGAAAATGTTCCTACAGTAAAGATCATCACCTGAGGAAGATAAAACCTTTCCTTAACCTTCCAGTAGTACTAAAGGAGAAGTGTCTCCCTAATCCAATCAAGTCTTCTTAAGAGATAGCCAGTGTGATCACCTCGCTTTAATTGAAAGATACAGTTTGTTCCCCAGCCAGGCAATAATTTTGGACTATAGTTAGCACTTATGTAGTCCCTGATACAAGGGCATAATCTGCACTGTACAAGTTACCATTAGCCATTAGTCCTGACATGAATCAATGTGATGCTTAGCAACTGCTATTCCCCTTAGTCTACGTAGTAGTGCCGTAGGCTGGCTTTCACTTGCATATTTTTCCTTTCCTTCTTACAATTACTTTTTACTCTGCCATGAGTTAGAACTTTTTAAAAATTCTGCTTCAACCTGTACCTCCTAAATTTTCACCCATCTGATCTAGAAAGAGTCATTAAACAGCCAGCCAGGACAAAACAAAGGCTGATAAAACTAGGCATGAATGGTGCTTGAGAAGGGAAGTGATTAAGTGTTCTTCACTATTTTTTGTGTTCACTTTATTAATCTGAAATCATTGAGCTGACCTTATGAGAAGTTGTACTGATTTATTTACCAACTCATACAAAGCCATTGCTTTTAAAAATCTGCTGTGGATTTTATAATGGATAGGACTATATATACACTGATGTACAGAATTTTCAGTTTAATGATTGATAGTTGATTTGTTTGGAAATTATGTTGTTTTGAATCATTTATATTGTGTGCCATAATTAGTTCTCCTTCTTTCTGTATAACTTTCAGCAGAAAACCAGTAACTGAAATGTTATTGCCACCATATTTATTGAAAAATACATAGCAGATAAATTAGCTAATTTTAGCAGGTTCTCTTTTGTAAATACATATTAATCTGGTTTTCGGTCATGTATATGTTTTTATGTATGTGTGACTTTAGTTCTTATAAGTTGTTAAAGCATTTTAAATATCTTAAAATGCTGTGTAAAAGAGAACCTTGGGTAACCGTTTAACAGTTTAGTAGAAAAAATTTTCTTTTTCTAGTAATCGCACCTCTAATTGTATTCCACCCCAATTTTATATAGTAAAACTACAGGAAATATAAGTACAATCTCTGATTCTTTGTGGATTAGTTCACAGAGTAGGAAATTACTCAAATGTCCAGGTATCTTTGCTGGTGTTTAAAGAACAATTTAAGCATGTGAGAATTGTAGCACAATTACTGGGAATTGCTTTGACCATACATCTGACCATCTTATAATTTATAAGGTACTGTTTAGACCAACTGGAATTCTCAACATGTACTCAAAACAGAATTCACTCCTACTAAATGGCCCATAAGAATAATAGGGGCAGGTGTACAACAAAGGTCTTGCTTGGCCAGCACTTGTGTGGCACAGCCCTTTAACTGTCCTTTTGAAGGCCCTGCGTTTGAGACTGAATATGGTGGAGTGACATCTGCAAGATTGGGCAGGTGGTGAAGCTGATGCTTCTAGCTGCATGCCAAATAATGGCTCTTCTTAATAGCTTGGGTGGACACCAGATTGAGGTGTCTTTGTGGAAATGAAGAAAAGAGTAGCTAATCATACATTTGAAGAGACTTTTACGAGCCACATCTAAAAGAAAAATGATCTTTTTACGAAATGGCATCTGATACTCTTAACTAATCTGCTACTCTCCTGATGCTGCTTTCTTCACCCAACTTTTTCTCAACAGACTTTGCAGAATATATTTAGATTTCAAACTCCTAGCCTTCTATTCTTTTTATGGCCTATGTAGGCTGTCAACAAACCTCTTGTACACAAATTCTGCTCTAATTTGATATGGGAAAGCATGTAACCATGGAAACGTTCTTTGTACCCTATCTCAAGCCCTGGATGCTTTATTTACCCTTTATAGAGTAGAACAAATAATCTACATACTTACTATTCACTTTTTTTTTTTTTACTAATTCCCATCTAAATAGCAAATATATGACTGAAATATATCTTCACAAGGGTAATATTTTTAATCAGAGAAGTGTTACTAGTCTGACTTTATGTGGATTAAAAAGATAGATTACATTTATAGTGACCTTTCTTTTACCATAGTAATTAATGTCCATGGTTTATAGGAATATTTTGATGATGATTTATTTAGAATATTTTTACTTGAATAAAATAGGAATTCCATAAGCCAAAAAAATTAGAACCATATTGAACTCCTAAAGTATGGTATTATGATAATATATATGTAGCTCTTGTATTTAATATCTACTATCTGCTACATTTGAAGTTCAGCAGACTGCCATTCTTCCTTCCTTATGAAATAATTTTAGATTAGCTGCTTTTATAAATATGCTTCAGATTGACATTAAAGTTAAAACCTTCTTAACTAGTCTTGTTATTTCTCCATATATTTTGTTATTCTAAGTATTATTTTCATGAATTGTCATCTCTTATATGTTCATCCCTATCTTGTTCTTATCATCAAAGGTACTGCTCCCTGACAGCTATGAAGCAAGTACAGCTCTTTACAGAAATGTACCTGATTGTGTGTTAGAATTACATATCATACTCATCTGCCAACTACTAGTGCCATGACTCTCTTAATTCTTTATATTTTACACATTCATGCTTGAACATGTAACAAACTCGGAAGTTTCTAGTCCTGCACAATGCCTTTGAACTTCTGAAAGATTATTGCAATTCAAAATTTTTTATAAGTGTCTTTTAAAATTTTTGAGGTAGTTTAGAATTTTTGTAAGTGAGGAACCCCTGGGTGGCTCAGTCGGTTAAGCGTCTGCCTTCGGCTCAGGTCATGATCCCAGGGTCCTGGGACTGAGTCCCGCATCGGGCTCCTTGCTCAGCGGAGAGTCTGCTTCTCCCCCTGCCTGCTGCTCCTCCTGGTTGTGCACTCTTGCTCTCTCTCTCTCCAACAAATAAATAAAATCTTTAAAAAAAAAAGAATTTTTATAAGTGAATATTTGTGAATGTGCAGTAGATCCTTACAGGAAGGTGGCATCTTAACAACCAGACAAAGAATGACTGTTAGTGAAGTTTATTAGCTTTATTAGGTCATTTACTAATTTTCATGGGGTATCCTTCTGTTCAGACATATGCTGATTTTGCTGTCTAAATGCACACCCCTCCACTCTATATAAACATTCTCAAGTTTCCCCGAGGATGCATATTTGCCTTATTTCATCTTTAACTTGTAGACTCATTCTTGCAATCACCTCCAGTTTACAAAATCTCACCTTTTCTTTTTGACCGTACACTATTTTAAAAAAAAAATCATTCTTGATTATCACATATTCAGAACTAAACAAAAGGAAATATTGTGTTTTCAAATGTCTTTGCAGATTTCTAAAAGGTCAACTAGCAGTCATTTTGCCTTTACGTCTCACTGAGCAGGGCCTGCTTCTCTTGCATCAGGTTAGAGGAGGGATGGGATAAGAACCAGAGCTATTAAAGCTATATAGGTTGAAGATAGAAGCTAACCCAGAGAAAATGCCAGAAATTTGGAATATCAGATAAGCCAGGAGTAGTTCTCAGATCATTCGAGTGCTAATCAGTTTCAGGTCATGTGACTAATCCTTCCATTGCCATGTGACATTTCATCCCAGAGTAAGACACCAAGGCCTGGAATTTCACAATTAAAACTAACCGTTAAAGACATAATATCATTTTTTTATACTGTTTCTCAATTTCTCTTCCCAATTTTTACTTATTTATTTTATATGGTTCATAAACATATATGAATATTGTTTGTACTACATTGTTAAAAATGCTTAGAGTTATTTCACTCCTAATTTTACCACGAGTTGTGATCTAACCTTCAAAACCACTATTTAATTTATATTACACAGTAGGAGCCTATATTGCATTCTAATCTTTAAAGTTTATTATTTACTTTTTAGTTGTACCTTATGACTCTGTGAGATAATATCTGAGCAAAATGCTTTCCTCAAATAAAAAAGAGTACCATTTTTTCAAAATAGCACTCTTTGAAAAAGCAATTTTATGATTTTATGTTATTTTATTCTATTTATTTATTTATCTCCTGACCTGAGGAGAATGCAGATGCTTACCCAACTGAGCCACCCAGGTTCTCCTTAGTATTTTACTTTCAAGTGTAATCCATGTTCCACATGTAGTAGCTATTCAGAAACTACTTGAGTAATTGATTTATGGATTCCTGGAAAAAATGTTCATACTGGTTTGTTTTTTTAAAATCACTAAATATATGTCATCAACTGTATAGCCTTCATTAAAATAATGACATTATGCTTTTGTCAATACTTCTATTCTCACTTAAATGGTTTCTTTCCATTAGAGCCAATTAGTGTATCTAAACCGTATCTGTTGAATATAGAAAAATGTTTATGTTTGCTCTTTTTTTCCCCAAAGTAGTTTTCTTGTTTTCAAGTACTCCGTGAGGCAGGCACGAGGAAGGACAAGTAAGAATTATACCCATGTCATTAAGACTAACACTGTTATTACTGGCAAAATATCTGTGATATTTAACTAACCTTTTCTATTAAACCTAATAATAATAATAATGTAATTAAAGTATCCTTATCACCCATTGACTTGGACACACTTTGGTCCAATTAATCATGGTGCAAATGTAAAAGAAGCTATTGCAATGATCTATCAAGTAATTTTTATAGAGATTTCTTAAGTTGATCATGGCCCTCTTGCCTTCTGTTCCCCAACTCATATCTTTCACCTCGTGTCTCATCCTTCAAATACAAACTAAAAGCAAAGGAACTTGTCTGCCTGTAACAGTAGGCTGCTTTCAAATTCAACCCAGGAAGACAAGGGCTAAATAACAAAAATATCTTTGAAGAAGCCTAAACCCTTGCTGCTTTGTTCTTCTATGAATATAGAGGGAGGCTTTATCACCATAACTAAAAAGAACTTTTTCAGAGTTTTTCTTATTTTAGGTATCTTCTTAAAAGGCTTGGGAAAGAGCATCTGCAACACCTCATGCATGTATACTTGCTCTAAGCCAACATTTTAGCAATGTGAAAGAGTTTGTAGGTAAATATTTGTTGTTTCTATGTGGGCTACTTTTTAGCTGATGGATGCTAAAGTATTTCTAACTTATCCTGTAAAAGTATATCTGACCCCTACGGGTGACATATGGTCATTACAAAACTAATGCCAGAAGTGCCGTCAATCTAGGTGTGCTGTAATAGAAAATCATATTTATCACTTGAGAATTTAAAAGCAGCAAAAGATCTCATAATTAAAGTCAAGAATAACTTATCACAAGCTAAAAGTAATAAACATTACATAGAATAGCATATTGGTTAATGGTGTGAGCTCCAGAGTCAGAATGGACTCTGAGCCCAGTTCTACCACTTACTTGCTGTCTTAATAGCTATAAGCTAAGGATGCCAACAGTATCTCTACCTTGCAGGGTTTTAGGAGAGATTAAATGAGATAATGCATGTGAAGTGCTTAATGTAGTTGTCACATAGCAAGCACTCAATAAATGTTAGCTGTTATTTATAATTTTTCATTCTTGAGCCATGTATCAGACTTTCTAATAGCTATACAGTTGCTTTCAGCATTTTTTTGTGCATGCGTGTGGTTGAAATTACTTGAGATACATTCCCATATTGACTCAGAAGGAACACAACCAAATGGATATCTTTTTCTTAGCCATTTGGTTGATTTAGGACTTTACTTACTGTACGTATGTGGACCTGTGGTCATTTTCATTCTGCATAATACTGAGGAGGTGTATCATTACTAAGAGCTGCCATTAGACGAGAATAAGGTAAGTCCCTAAAAGGAGAGAATGAAAGATGAGAATGAAAGGGAATAGGAGTAAGAAATACATAAAACAAAAGAAGATACAGAAAGAAAAGTGCATGTGAGGAGCAGGCAAGTAGCATAAATATATGTATTTTGTGCCATGGGTAAGGAAAACAGTCCTGCTTAACATCTGCCTCTGGAAAGTTTTAAATAAATAACTCACAGTCAAAAAAATGATAGGAAAGAAAATCCATGAAGATGATAAAGATGTGTAAAAAATGATAAAGGCAACAAGAAGTATCTGTACAAATAAACTCAAATAATAAGAAATCATATATCTCATTTTGGACATAACTAGTACTCATCTTGTGATGAGAATTAAAAATTATCAGAAGGCCGAGGAGAGGGTGGGTATTCATCACTGGGGAGACATAGATTCCACAGCATTATATATAAATCACTGAAGCTTCCTAATTGCTAGAATGACCCTGGACTTGCAAATTAGCTTTAATCTGTGAATATAGTACAGCAAAGGATTAGGGAATGGAGAAGAGATTGTTTTCTCCAATCTTGAAGTCACAAAGAAGGAGATTCTAAATATCCCTGGTACTCACCGAATCTTCCTTAGTTCAAAAATATACCTTCTACATTTTGGCTGTGTTGTCTTTTCATGATGCTATAATTAAGACTTTTGAATTTCCAGTGGTAGTAAGCAAGTCTAAAATGTGGTAGAATGTGCAGGAAAGCAAGTACCTTTGCCCCAAATATTTTTAGCATGAGGATCTGGCAGTAACTCAACAAAGGTACTTTATAGAATTAATGATCTCTTGGAATAGAATAAGAAGGTAATATTCTATTTTAACATGTAATTACCAGTATTTTCCTCTATCCTAATTTGCTATCCTTTGCATGAATTTTCATAATTTTAAACTACATCATTTTAAGTTTAAAACTGTTTAGAATAAAAGTACTTTAGCAAATGACTCTTTGTATTCTTTTTGGCCTTTTTGTTCGTTATTGCTCATTATAAATGACAGCATCATTTCTTTTTCTTTATGGGGAAAAAGGTGGAAGTAGGAAAATCAAAAGTATTTTTGTATTTTCTTCTGTAGCCTTGCTATAAATTCCTTTATTTTTAGTCCTGTTCTCTCATATAAACTCTATAAATTACATCATGTTGAACTCCAACTTCAGAAAGACCAGAATCTTACCTATACATAGATTAAGGAAATAAATTTTAATACAGAGTAACTTTTATTAAAAAGTTTTTTTGATGTGGGGGACAAGTAGCTTCTTCTTTGGGGGAGGCTCTGGATTGCAAAAAGGATAGATTTGCTTTTATTAAAGACAAGGACTTTTGGTTTGATTGGCTTTGATCCTGACTATTAGGTATTTCCAGAATATTTGGAGAGAAATAAAATTATTTCACCTGAGTTATATGGCTTGATTTTTCACACTAAATGAGCCTACCATTTATGTGCCAACCTCTACTCTGCTTTAATGTGTTATGGACTTGATATAAAATGGAAAGGGCTTTGAAGTATGCACACTCTAGAAAACTGAAGATCTGATGTTCTGACCACTTCTTGAAATTTTATTTAAATAGCATTATGTAGAATATAAAAGTTTCTACTTCCTGAGGAAGATGTTAAGTTAGCTTTTTCATCACTTACTATAGTGTTCAATTTAAGGGAAAAAGAAAGGGAGCATATATATCATAGTACTTGCAGAAACCTGCCATAAGTATTACCTGTTGAGCTCACTTCTTATTTTGCCTTGGGAACCCTGAATAGTTAAGATTTTTACATTTGAAGAAAATGTTACAATTTAAACTCATTGAAATATTAGTTAACATAATTTTGTTTCCTTTCCTCTTAAAATGATTCGTCTTATTCTGAAATTATCATGAGTTATTAGACTGTTGGCATGCATCTGACATGGTAATATCTCTTCTGTTTTGTCTTGAAAGTTATGACAGTGGATTTTTTACTTAAAGACAGGGTCAACTTCTTTCGGGTAGCTGTGGTCATATCTTCTCCAGTCATCTACTTAAGTAAATTTCTTAGTCATAGATTTCTTACTGAATAGTATTGGTATTATGGAATAAAGATGTTGAGAAAATATTGATTAATCCTATTTTTTATTTGCTTATTACATTTTCTGATATTTTATAGGTTTCTTCTCTACTTGGTAACAATTATAGATTTAGAACTATAGTCCTTATTCATTACTTATTCAAATTTTAAAATAAGCTATCCTAGTAAAAATTAAGAGTGATTTACATATTTTAATTTTATTGTTTTAATTTAGCGTTAACAGAATGGTTTAGTCTTTGCACCAAATTTTGTGGACATTAGTGTTTTCTCCATATTTTATAAGGAAAGAAATGTAATCTCGCTACATCTTGGAGATTTATCATAATGTTTTGTTCAATGATTTCTGTGACTACTAATTAGATATTTTAGTGAATGGTGTATGCTCCTGATCGCAGTTTTGCATAAAAGCACATTATAATGTGATATACAAATTTAACTTAAAAAGTTATTTTTAGTTTCTGGATTTTATGCTCTAATTTCTTTGTACCTCTGCTGAAATTTGCAAAGTATGAAGTTTAGTGCAAATATTTAAATAAATGTCACAGAGTACTAGTGGCAGTAAATAATTCTAGTTTAAAATCTGGGCAAATTAAAATACTTCTAAATAGCTATCAGGTTAACTGAAGTATTTACAAAAATCGATAGAGCCATTCACATTTCTGTAATGCAGAATGTTCTTTTCAAATGCGTACTGCTTTTCCTTATTTTACCCTTCTATTGATATCCACTTGGAAGACTTAGAAAGCAGAAAACATCTCTTACATATCCATGATCAAAAATGAACGCCTGATGGCCTGAAGGTTGAAATAATTATCTCTGGTGGCCGTGCAGATCTCAATGTCAAAGCGAAGAACCACAGGGCAGCTGAATTAAAGCATGAAAACTGGCATGAGCACAGACAACTGCTTGAGGCTCTTTATTACTGTTTGATACAGCAGCCCTTTGTTGAGAATCTTGTTTTTTTGGTTCGAAAGCAACTGTGTGTGTCTAATCTTGCATTTGCCTTTATCATCAATTCCATTCCTGTGATATTTACAAAACTAAGCAACATCACATGTATTTATCCCGATTTTTGAATTAGTGTTTCTGAAGCTTTCTGCTAATCTGCAGATAGGTGGCACCGTTCATACAGATTGAAAAAGCAGTGCTTTCCCTGTTCACACTATTCCGTGCTGTAAATTAACCTGTCACTTTATTATTTGACAAGATCTTCATTTTTATTCATCAGGACTTGGGCCAGGATGGGTGCATTTATGGCCATTTGCTTTGCACGGCTCTCAGCTGAGTTTGTAGGTATTGTAAGTGAGATCCATTATCCCTGTTACAAGTGCACACAATGCAGATGCTGATCTGCGATGATGATGAGAAACCAAAGTCAGTAAAGACCACATAAGCCACCCTTGATGAAAAGATAAATGAATGCATAAATAACATTGTGCTCTGCTGTGTTTGCTGAGATCAAGGATAGATTTTGAAGGTTTTGAGAGATCAGACGTACAGAACCTGGAGAAATTCATCCTCCTTCACTTTGCATTCAGCAAGCATTTCACTGTGTACAGAGAAGCTGAGAGACATTTTAATACATTACACTGGAAGCTCAAAAATGTTTGGGCACTTCTTTATTTTTATTAATGTTAAAAAAAAACCACAAAGAAATGGCAGAGGCTTGAGAGTTAATAAGAATTTAACATGGTATGAAGAAAGCCATGCTTGCTTTAGACAATTCCTAACTTAGTTCTTTATGTAAATACACTCGTGTCTATTGTGTTCTAATTATAAATGTAATTATAGAGATAAATTAGTAAATTATGTTTGTAATTGTATTCGTGGAGATTAATGACATTTAAACAGACATATGCATGATAACATAAGATATGTATTTAGTGGCTGTACTTCAACTTTATACAACAGATGTATTTTAAAATAGTCTATAAAAATAATTGAGCTAATTGAGTACATTTTTAAAAAATTGGCAGCACAGCAGCATGCATGTGAATCTGCACACAAGAATAGCGTGTTTGTCTCTGCATTGTCCTGAAACACATATTTTGAAAAAAAGTTTAGCTGCATAGTACCTATGAGAAGTGAGAATCTTGGAGAACAGCCTCTGGTGATAATGTCTGTAAGTTTTAGAGGGATAATTGTGCTGTGCTGTGATTAAAAGAGGGTAGTTGACTGAAAACAGTCCAAACTATA
>NC_048220.1:66460435-66487935 GCF_002007445.2 Ailuropoda melanoleuca | reverse complement strand
AGTAGACTTTAGAACCACAAGCAAAGCACTCTTGAAAAAAACAACAAAAATATTTTAAACGTGCTATTTTAATTGGAGGAAAAAAGAAAGAGAAAGGTGGCATATTTGAAGGTAACATGATTAATGTACTATAGTTTTTAAGCAGGTTTTAAGAGTAATTTAAAAACGTAATCATATGTTTGCATGGTATATGATTGGGTCAAAGTGATAATGTTTTGAAAGACCTTGAGCCTATCATCTATAGCTACATATTTACACAGTTATACAGTGGATTTTAGTAGGAAGCTAAGAGACTATTGGACTTTCATTTTGCCCTCTAAAACATAAAGGCATAACTTTCATGCAGAACAGTGAATTTCATAAGATAAATTTGTCCGCCCAACTCTGCTTGGGACTATGTAATAGGGAGGTGTGTCTGTAAGATTCCCTATATCCACTTAGGGATTTTGATCTGTCATAGACAGGCAACAGTTGTAACTTGTTACTTCTTTTTACTGTAATGTGTAAATGTGTGGGTGTGTGTGGGGGGGGTTTTAATGAGAATGAAAAGCAAAGAATATAAAAGATTTCATAATGCTGTAGTATTAAATCATATTTATGTCCTTGATAATGAATGGTAAATGTTTTTTATGATGCTATTGTAAAGTTATGGAATGCTTTAATAAGTAAAAATTGGTGATCAGAAGAAAAAATTGTGGTGTTTAAGCATCACAATGTTCTAAAACATAGGAAAAGTTAGAAACAGAACAGGCGATAATATAGATAAGTGCAAAGTGAATGTTTTAAAATAAATAGCACTTGGATGACCTGGGATGTCAGAACCAGAGACAAGGGTGTGTGTTTGTCAATATATCCTTCATGTTTTACAGACTCCTAAGGGAACAAGGGAAGATACAATTTCACCTTTTCTGTGCCAAAACATTTTAATTATATCTTCTTCCAACTACAGCGGTTCAGTAACCAAGGAGCTGACATTGATGCATGTGTTGATAAAGCTGCAAACATTCAAAATGAGATTAACAAAGATTTTGAGCAAAGGGTGACAGCTAATTTTGCACAGTATTCTGCATCTGATTCAGGCCAGCATAATAATAGAATATTTTATAACTGTTTTGTTATTCAAAAGGACTTTTATGATGCGTTTATATTTGTGGATATCTTTGTATCATACTTAAAAATTATCTATCCTGTGGCTAAAACTATTTGCACATCTATGTTATAATGCAGAGACAATATTAAAGGAAAAAAAAACACGTCGTATTATAAGTTGTGGTGTTTTTTTGTGTGTGGGTTTTTGGTTTTTTTTTTTTTTTTTTTTTTTTGTAATCACACTTTATCCTTGGAACTCTTTGCCTTTACCTTAATTTATCTTAAGCACACTAGCTGGAGAAGGTGTAGAGATGGGAAACATATATTTTCTGATGTTGCTTAGTATGCACTAATAAAATGGCCAAGAAAAGTTATATTCAACTTATTTAATTAATAAAACTGTAGTTTCTTTATGTTCTTGAGCTCCTTTGAGCACATTTCAGTGTATTTCTTTTCTCTTCTATTCTCTACTTGAAGGCAGCTGACAGTCTTCTTTCACTTTTCTTTTTGTTTGTGAAATTTTCTTTCTTTCTTTCTTTTTTTTTTTTTTTATCCACTCACTTCTCCATCTGCTTTCACTTTTGTTTGCTTGGGCCGTCTCTCATCCCAACTTGATAATGAGGAATGCAGTGTGACCCTGACCTCTATCAGCCCATGCATGACCTTCTGACTCTACCATATAACCTTTGGCCTTCTCTTTGACAGCTTGATTAATTACCCTGTGTTATGATTTATGAGTAAGTGCTATGTAAAAATAATAGACAACAGGTGGTCCTCTGAAAACTTTTTGTGGCATGTTTTCTTTTACTGACTAACTTGATGAGCTATTTGAAGTTGGAAACTTACTGGAATAACCTATGTGGGTCTGTATTATGGTATTTTTGTACCATGGAACACGACATTAGAATTTAGGGAGCTACACGTTAAAGCATGATTGTGACAAACATTTTACAAAATATTAGCAGGGTGCTGTTACCTAAATGCACATTGGGAGGAAGCACAAAATGGAGTCAAGTGACATTTTAGGTGTTTCAGTCCCAGGTCACGTCTTGAGAAAATTGCTGAAATAATGGAGGGGGCACTTTTCAAGCAGAGCTGCAGCTCCAACAGCTATGTTTACTTTAACGCTTCACTAGTGACTTCTGATTGGTTGTCATGACCTCATCTCACTGTTGCACCTAGAATGTTGCAACAGTGACATAGACATACCCTTGTTGTGAAAAAGATGGGAATAAACACAACATACATCTTTCAGAAAAGATGAATGGACAGTGGTTTGTCCATTTTAACCATGGGTAGATGTAGTTTATAGGTAAAATGCTTTGGGTTTCATTTCCCTTGAGGATGAACACCTTTCTTCTTTCAAACCATGCAGATAGAATGCTGAACTTGGAAAACACGATTGATAAATCTGTGTAAAATGATCTTTTACAGAGCTTTGCCTGAAGACCAAAACAGACAGTTCCATAGGTCAGAGATTCTGCTCTGGCCCCTGACCTCTTTGGTCACATGTGGCTTGCAGTATTGGCAGGTTAATATGCAGAGCTGAGTACTTTCACCTGATTTTTTATTTAGCTAACCACAAGAGATTTGAAAAGATGTAGAATTTTCTCCTATTTTCTATTTTCCTTGTAACTGGTAATTAATAGGCAAATTAACTTGGATAAATCTTCAGTTTTAGCAAGATTCCATTAGGATCAAAATACATTCTGGCTTTGGTCAAACATTGAAACTTTTTGTCTATTTGTAGAATCTTCTTGACAAGTACATTTCTATACTGATTTAGTTCCTTAAGCAAGGTTTCCTCTTTGGTTCTTTGTGTTTGACATCACCTATCTGTTTTAGACCTCTGACCTAAGCCATCATTTGTTGATTGAATGATAAATGAACTATTATTTATTAGTAAGTGCATCTATAGACTTCAAAGTAAAGGAGGCCTGCAGGCCTGTGCATTCTGTTTAAATCACAGCAAGCCCTGTGCTGAATAAACTGCTGTGTCTAGCAATAAAATTTTGAGGGTTTCTGATTAAGATTCCATGGTTTAGACCTTATAAACACAGTTCTGAAAATGAAACTACAGTTATAGCTACAAAGGATAGAAAATGGAATGAGATAAATGAAAGAGATTATCCTCTTGATCACTTTCTTGATCTTCTACTAGACTGTGCACTCAAACATAAGAGTTAATTAACAACTTTATATATACTTTGTCTCTTGAAATGTTGGATATTGGAATTGATTTGGGTAAATCATTAATCAGGATGCCAGAAGTTTTATTTATTTAGTTGTAGAATGTTAGATAATCAGTTTGATCATTCTGTCTTGTTAAAGATAACAGAAGTTTCCATGTATGATTAAAATGACCTACCTTTTCATCTGATGAGAAATTTAGCATGAATAACTAAATATAAAAAGAATAATTCAATATAAAATGTTTAAGGTTGTAAGCATTAGTTATGGAGGACTCAGAGTGGCAATGCACGGTTCTTTTATATTATATCTGATGCCTGGTTTTATAAAGTTTTATAAAATTTTGTGGATACATTTTTTAAAGGTCAAACTAGGATCTCTTTTTATTTATTTCTTTTTGTATTGATTGAGTTATTGGGAGCAGAGATGCATTTAAAGTGGCTAAATTTAGCTCTTGGTATGTTATCTGCCTAGTTTTACTTTGACTATTTACTTTGATACCTTGGTTTCCATGTATTAATGTTGACATGGCAAAAATCTTTTTGGCTTTATTATATAAAGGAATTTTTGGACAATATTTACACGTGACAGAGAAAAGGAGGAAAAGACGAAACATTATCTGTGGTTAGAGCTTGTAAGTGCGATAGTTAACTTTATTTTGTTTTTCCAGTTTTCTCTTCCTCATTATAAAGTGGTTATTAATGGTCTCTGTGAATATTGCATTAATTAATCAGGAAAATTTTAATTGAAAAATGTAAGTTTTTCACAGAATGGTAATTGAATTTGTAACAAAGACATTTATTAAAATTAGCTTCTCACTTCTGCAGAAAATGTTCCTGAATATTTCTTGATTGTTATTCCATTAATTAAATTGGCAGTATGAAATATCTAAATGATAAAATATTTTCTAAATAACTCAGGTGTTTAAAGAGCAGCATTCATTGTTGAAATCTAAATGCTAAAAATTCTTTAATTGATTTATATAGTGGTGATTTAAAAATAGAATCATTTTTCATCAGTTGATGCCTCAGTGAAAAATTGACGTTGTGTCTTTATAAAATTGGACAAATGAGTCATGTAATTTTCAGTTACATAATCAATAACTTAGACAAATACTACTTCTTTGATGATTTATGTGTGTCTGTTTTTTATGCTTATTTAGATAGGGCACATTAAATTTCAGAGTCCATCTAAAATCAAGTAGGTGCAGTAATTTTTCAATCAATGATTTCCAAAAATTGAAGTAAAAACTTCTGCTCAAATAAACATGATAGTATGAAAATACTGTATCTAGTGATTAAGTTAAAAATTAGGGCAAAAGTTTTAGAATTCTAATGACTATAAATTTTGTCTAGTTTACCTTTATTTGGAATTCATTCATGATGCAAAGGTGTGATGCTCACGTTCTATCAATTTATTGAAGTCCTACTTTGTTACATTGAGTTTGATGTTTTTCATATTATCATTAAAATTTAGTATATCACTACTTTCATCTCTAAGAATTCTAAGATCCTATTTTGGGTTTGCTACTTCTAACTCATGTGTGACTATGAGAGACTGTGTGCATGTGTGTGTGTGTGTGTGTGTGTGTGTGTGTGTTTAAAGTTCAATTCACTCAGAGAAGGCAGGGAAGAAACATGACAAGAGACCACTTACTCACGGTACAGAACCTAGTAAGGAGGCAATTTTCTTTTTGGCCTATGGTGACCTTTTTTGACTATGTTCCTTACACCAGAGACAGTGTATGAATGCCTCTATTTCACCCTGTTTAGCAGAGTGCAACAGTGTTCTTTAACTTACTTTTGGTGGGAGGAGAAGTTATAGCTGAAATTTGAGAAGGGCGTGAAAAGTTGTAAGAGGCACAAGGAAGAGGGGTAGGAACTTCCTCAAATGTGATTTTAATAACTAGTCAAGTGTGTCCAACTGTAGAAAATCACCAAGTGACAATCTGTCTACCTGACAGTGATCACAATGAATTACAAGACTTTTGAATAGCTGTACAGATTAGAATAAAGCAGGACCAAATAAAATATCTTTTGTTAGTAAAACTTTGACTTACCAGCTAATATACTTAAAAAGAGAAACAAAAAAAAAAGCTTTATCTTGTGCTTTGATGTAGAATGTTTAAATTTTTAAATTTTTAAAATATTTTATAACTTTTCATAAAATAGGTATTCAAAGTTTTATTTGAACATGTATTAAAGAATATGTGGTATTTTGTTAATCAGTTTGGTATGTATTATTATATAGTCTTCATGTGTGCAAGACAACTAACTATATCTTAATTAACAGTACTATCACTAAAATCACAACTTTAATGAACTTCACAATCTGCAAACCATATCATGGTTTTAGACAATAATATCAACTGGGGGGAAAAATTGAAAAATCCCAATGAAGTTTTTATGTAGATTGTGAAATCAACCATTAAAAAAACCAACTACATGCAGCAGTGTAGCATATTTAAAAATAAGGTAATTGAGTCAATGCTAATATTACTCTATTATTACTGCCACACTTTTTTTCAAATTCATCTTCTTATGGTTGGTTTGGCAAAAAACAAATTTTAAATTTAAAGTAGTTCTACAGTTATAGTTTTGGAAAAAGTACATAGTTTTCTTTTTCAGTAAGGATGAGATTTTTCAAGCTTTATTTTCCATAGCTTTTACCTGTTTTTATTGTAATATAACATATTTTTAAAATATGACCTTACAGGATTTTACAAGGCAAAATTGGGACACCCACAGTACAGAAGTGAATAGAAAATACAAGCTATTAATAGCTTCACAAATTTATGTTGCACATGCTTGTCAGTGGAAATTGTTTATTCTTCTCTATTTTCTTGTGGTTTGATTATTCCATCAGTTATAACTAACTTAATATAAATTCCAAAAGTTTTCCTAATTATAACCATAGAAATGTTTGCCTTGCTAGAAGGTCAAAAAGGTAACTGTATTTTTAAAACTTTAGAGAAGGTATAATAGCTTAGTAAGCTGTATTTTAGACTTTGGGACTTGTTTCCTGGTACTGGTCCCCAGTAAAGAGAAAATTTTATGGTGGTTAAAAACGAGAGAAATTTTAGGATTAAATAATTGCTACCATGCATTATAGTAGGACATTATTTTATGATTTGTGTGGCCTCCTGAAAGAAGAATTGGAAAAAATACAGGGTGCACAGGTAGACAGCTTATGTTTCTTATATTATAGATATGTAAATCTGTAGAATGTTAGATCACATTTTATTCCTTAATTGCTTATTCTTTATTGAATTCAAACAAATAAAAAATGCTCATTAAAGTGCAATTGTAAAGGAAAGAAAATCCAACAAAATAGGGTGTGAAATTTTAACTTCAGCTTCAAAAGAGGCTCTATTCTCAAAATAGGTATTTAAATATTAATGTGGTTTGAAAGTGTACTTGTTATTTGATAATTTATTTCAGTTATTTGGGGGATTCTGAGAGATCTGAAGTACTTTTTAAAAAAATACAACCTTTGTAATCTTTATGTTACAATTTTGTCTTTTTATTCTTGCAAATAATCTATTTATATCAACAATGCAGGTAAACAATTTTAAATAACTTTTTGTTGGAAAAAGTAGAACTGTAGTCTTTTATAAAGAAGTACTTTAGTAAATATGCAGCTATATTAAATCACTTACTATGAAATTTTACAGATTTTTTCATGAATTGAGATGATTTCTAAGATTAAATTATGCTGCCTTCTTTGCTTTCAAAACAGGAAGGATATGGAGTAATAGTACTGAATCCCAATGAAAACTATATTGAAGTAGAAAAGCCAAAGATACATGTACAGTCATCTTCTGATAGTTCAGATGAACCAGCAGAAAAGCGGGAAAGAAAAGATAAAATCTCTAAAGAAACAAAGAAGCGACGTGATTTCTATGAAAAGTATCGTAACCCCCAAAGAGAAAAAGAGATGATGCAGCTGTATATCAGAGTAAGTAATAAGATTATTACTTTCCTTCATTATTTCTTTTACTTTATTTGTATTTTATTTCATATGTATTATTTTATTTTTTTAAGAGAAACTTAATTCTTTAATTTTCAACCATTCATATCCCATGGTTGTTACTTGGATGAAATGTTTTGCTTTATTCAAAATTACAAAACACGTCATTCTTATTTCAATTTGATATTTTACTTAAGTTTCAAAAGCGATTAATAATGCACCATACAGAACATCAGTCTTCACCTTGGGTGGTAATGGTATTAATACATTGTTTTCCTACAAGCAACCATCCATCCACGGTGTTTCAGCTTAACTTCTGAAGGCAGATGGAGGGAAGAAGAGTAATTAATATCTTAATAAATATTTAAACTAGAATAGTTTAGGGATAGTCTAATGAGCGAACTCTCTCCTTTGCTCTTTTCTTATCCAGTGAACCTTTGCACTTTGTAATGCTAGCAGCATGGGATCGTTATAGCAGTGCTGCCCAAGGAGTTCTAATTCGTAGGGGGCACAAACAATTATATTTGAACTTTGACACATTCTGCTCGATATACATACTGTGCATTGTATATATGAGACAGATTTATGCAATTTTCAAAGCCCTTATTATGGGTCCTAGAAATAGAATTTAATAGTAAAACATGTCAAAAATGCTACTGGGTAAGTAAAATAGTAAATTGATATGTTCTTTAAAAGTGAGCAATTAAGAACATTTAAATGTAGACAAATTAACACTTTATACTTTGTATTGTAGGATAGTAGTAAAGTTTCAAATTAATAAGTTTGAGCTATTTTTACATTTCCTTTAAAAGCTTGCTAATAAAATATTTCTACCATCTTTGAGGGGAATACATAACTTTCTAAGTTATTTTCTTCATTCTAGTTCGTTGCATAATCACTCTACTTTTGGGAATTACACTCCAAACATTCATAACTATTTGTCAGTTTGTTGAGTAAGTAAGTTAGGGCAATTAAACAGCATGAAAGCAGCGTGTAAATTCTCAAGACCCAAAAAAGGTATCCAGACCAAGAATATCTAAAGCTCACCATACAGTGACTCAAGCAAAAGTTGGTCAGATTGCAGTATTACATTTCTGAAAAGCATCTTGCTATTTAATATATTTTTTGAAAAACAAAAACAGTGATTAGATTGGAACCAATAAGTAGCTTGCTTGTTCTAATGTAGTTATATTACCGTTTTTCTTTCCTATTGCTGCATAAGGGTCATGATGTCACCTTCTTTATTGGTTGCCCTAAGCTTTCTAATTATAGAATCTACTCTGTCAACCATCATTCTTAGGACAATTTTAAAAAAATTAATTCTGATATCCAGATTTCAAAAACAAATTGCAAATTGTTTTGTTTTTGGTTTTTGGTGGTTTTTTTTTGAAATATACAAATCATTAAGAAAATTCACTTGGCTATGTAAAATTCACTTGGTTATGTAAGCAAAAGTGATTTTATGTATTTTTTATTGTTAAAGTTTCTTTTATTAGCCTATGATATATACAGATTTATTCTTAAAGTTTCTTTTATTAGCCTGTGATATATACAGATTGTGCATCTATTTCTGACATCTGTATTGTAGGTTTTATATCTTCTTTTCTATTTTCTCTTTCTCTTGTCACCACTGCATGGATATTTTGCTTTTGTTCTCTTGTATGTGTGCATTTTCTTTTTTTTCTGTTTTCAAATCTGTTTCATTTATCTCTGCCTCTATTTTTCTTCTTATATCAGGGGAGAAAAATCTTTTTATTTTGCTTCATTTTTAAGATCTCTTTCCCTTCGTCTTTTTTCTTCAATTCTATTATCTCTTTTACACTCCTACCATTTCTGCTTCTTTCCTTATCATGTCTTTTTGCTTCTTTCTTTCTTGTCCCATTTCACTCATCAGTCTCAGTTCCCATTGTAAGGACTTAAAGCAAAAACAGACTCATTTAGGTAATACAACTATATACCTGATAGTCTTAGTTATGAATGTCATTTTTCCCTAATAAATACCCTTTCTCTTAAAGTCTTCTAGAATCTTGCAAAATACAGAGTTAAGCTGGTACTCTTCAAACATACTTCTAGATAGTAAGGTGTGATCCTGTGCTGGAGAGAGAGAAGAATGATTGATGTTGTGTAAAGTGCCTTAATTCTTGGGTAATTTTGATACACTTGAGGAGTGACTTCTTGTGTTCTCGTTTCCAATACATGTCTCCAAAAAGTGTTTGTAATTTTCAGACAACAGAGCATGGTATGTGATGGGGATAAATTACCATCAATTTATATACTTCCTAACTATTTACATTTTGAAATTGATAATCTACTCTTTGGAACAATCCTATGAGGTAAGTGGATCAAATAGTTTTATCCTTATTTTATAGTTAAGGAAACTGGTGCACAGATGGCTCATTTTTGTCTAGGATCAGACAATTAGTAAATGGTGGAACTAAGTGTTGAAACCAGGATTTCTAATTATTGTAGATTCTTTCTCCCTTTCCTCTTTACCACATTGTTCTAACCAGTTGGAAACAAAATATATACATGAGATATGAAAATTAAAACAATTATAATAAAAGCATGATATGATAAATGACATCTGATGATTAATAGATTTTTGATCAGTTATTTGATAGATGCTATTAAATATCTATGAACAATTTATATATAATACATATTTACATAAATAATAAATGCACATAAATATATTACATTATATGTATGTGTATGTGTATACATACATATTCTCTTTTAATAGGATCACTAATATTGATCCAATTTTACATGAGAAGACTATGGGTCAAAACTTAGTGGTTTTCCCAAAGCCACATAGCTCTTAGTGTAAGCTACCTGAGGGCAAGGACTTAGTCTGTTTTGCTCAGTGTTATAGCCCCAGAGCTCACAACAGAGTCTTCATAATGAATTTGTATTTGGTAAGTAAGGTGTGGAACCAAGACTAAAATCTCAAACTACTACTGTTGTTTGTTTTTTTTAATATGTCCTGCATCATTAAAGTATGCTACTTGATAGTGAGGAAATTCCTTCAAACAATCAAAACAAACAAAAAATTACCGTGTTGGTCCCCTACCCAGTCCAGTGGCTGAGAAAACAGTATAAAAATTGATGATAAAGGGGTGCCTGGGTGGTTCAGTTGTTAAGCGTCTGCCTTCGGCTCAGGGCGTGATCCTGGCGTTCTGGGATCAAGCCCCGCATTGGGCTCCTCTGCCGGGAGCCCGCTTCTTCCTCTCTCCCTCCCCCTGCTTGTGTTCCCTCTCTCTCTGGCTGTCTCTATCTCTGTCAAATAAATAAATAAAATCTTTATTAAAAAAATTGATGATAAAAAGTCAGTTTCTCAAGATTTATTTAATACCTAGATTTATACCTTTTCATCTGAATATATAAAAGCGGGATATCCTATTTTCTTTTTTTAGCTGTATCATCAGGGTACTACACTTATGGGTGAAAATGGAAATATTTCATGATGACTTACTGCTATTTCTGTTTTGCACCCTTGCTCATAAGAGTAGAGCCAGGCTGCTATACTTGTTCTATACTGTACACACTTTGTGCTTTATGTAACTTTGCTTCCTGTTCTTTCCCTTCATCCAAATTCTATCCATGCTGTAGTGCCCAGCTGAAATCTCACCTTTTCATATCAACATAATCAGTGACCTCTCCTTACTGTGACTCATGGAAGTTACTGTGATTGGTTAACTTATATGGAATTTATCATTTGCTGCCCTGAGATATCTCTTATGTTTTTGTTTTATAATATTATTAATATTTATCTTTCATGCCGTTCCACTCCCCATAATATTGTAGGTCTTTGAGCATGCTTTATTGGTCATTCCTTAAGAATAAACAGAAATGAGCTAATTTTTACAACAGTACAGAGCATACAATGAAGAGTCAGAAACTGGTAATACACCCACTCACTAGAATCCAATCCCCTGCAAGGAGACCAAAGCAAAAACACTAGGCCGTAGTCTAGAGATACCTAGATAATGTGACCTGTGGCATAGAAATGAGGATTATTCTGGTATCAAACTGGAGCATAAGAGGACAAGTATTCAGACTAAGGAAGATCATTTAAAAGCACTTTATAGTATGTAGGTGGAATATAGGCAAAAGTGACTTGATGCTGATCTATGTAATACTGAGTTGGAACTGCTTAAATATCTCTGCCCTAAGAGACTTATTTGTGGGCTGTGGTGATAGAAAGTAAAGAAGAGAGATTAGACCCAGAAGGTTGGGAAAAAAAAAAAAATGCTGCGAGTGGAAGGGGGAAGGAAATTACATGGCCACAGAAGGAAAAATCCAAATGTGGAGGAGACATTTACAGAATAAAAATCTTGGCAAAGCCTGGCATTACACATTGAAGATACTCAAATATTTATGGCTTGATTGCTTGTTGACATCCATCAAAAAACTTATCCCTTAACATGAAAGATATTTGGTGTCTAGTTTTCTGACGGATTTTTTCAGCATTTATGTGAATTTTTGCAATTGTTCAGAAACAGCCAACTGATAAACTGAAGCTTTCTTTCAAAAAATATGTTTTTTGATGCTCTGACTTGGGTTACCTTCAAAATATTGGTGAAGGATAATAAATATCCCATCTTCTTCTCTGTACCTGTTCTCTTCTATGCTAAGGCCACTGGTGTAATTTCTATCTAGTGTTTTAGCAACCAAATTTAATTTACTTATATTACAGTCAACGAATGTTTAATCTCTGGAACCATTTTATTTTCCTGGTATATTTAAGTATTTGAATTTTCTTTTTTCTGGAATCTGTTAAAAAGCCAAAATCTCCTTTCAAATTTTGTAAATATCTATTATAGACAAGCAGAAGTAAAGTAGAATCTAGGCCTAAAACTTTAAGATTAGCAAAGTGTAGTTTTATTTTACATACTAAATGAGTATAAATAGATATGACTAACTATTGGATTATGTAGCACATTTCTGATGCATTAGAAGCAGAGCTTGAGAGATCAAAGTACTTAACTGTTTCATGTGGCAACTTTCCTTAAGTATGAAATAATGTACTTTCTGGCATATATTATGGCTTATTAAGGGGATTGATTTGGTCTAGGCAATAAACATCATGTCAGACATGCCTGGCAGGAAAACCTGCTTAATATGTTTTGTAATAAGACGGAATTTTTTGTTCTCGAAAACATCTGCCAACTGAATTCAAGAGTGAAGACAGAAAATGTCATCAATTTAGTGGTAATCCTATAAATTTAGTTTCTTTCTGAGCAACACATAGCAAGACACACAAAATTCCTAGTGTTAATCACCACTGGTTATAGTACTTTGTAAAATGATGAAACAAAAACATTTTATTTTTATATAATGTGTTAATTAATTCATAATGAATTTTAATATTTCAACTGATAAAATTTTAACAAGCATCTTGCCAACAGATCATTTTTTAAAGCATCTGTTTTTTAATGTGTTGGGTTGAGAACTGAGTCAAATGGCTAAATATGTACATATATTCTTTTTAAAAACATATTTCTACCCCCATAATTATAGATACACTATTTTTTCCCTTTAGACCACCAGGGGCTGCTGCTGTTCATACTGGATTTTGCTTTCCTCTGAAACTGAGTACCGCCATCACACTGCATCTTTTCTTTCTTCGTTTTTCCCCCTTAGATCTAAATCTTTTAATACATAACTGGAAAGAAAAAAAAATAGGCTCACCTAGTAATTTAATAATCAACATAAGAATTTATATTTTAAACATTTTCTACATTCCAAAACATTTACATTTTCCCAAAATGAACTTAAAACTGGTAAATTTGATAATAATTATTTTTATTTTCTGTTTTTAGTTTCTGAATAACATTCAGAATCATACCCATTGCCGAGATGTAGTATGGAGATGAGATTAAAAGTGCAGAATTTGAATGACCTGAGTTGGGAACATCACTCTAGCTGAATGGCTCCACCTGGAGCCAGAAGGGAACTGGATCCCGCCTGACAAAAGTTAGCCCCTAATAAAAAGATTATTATTAGTAGCACTTGCATTTTCTGGCAACTCAGTAAAGCAATATTAAAATATAGTCACTAAATGTTCACTAACGATACCTTAGTTTCTTCATTTTAAGATTTTCATTTAAAAAGGAAACTGATCAAACCTGAATACAGAGAAAGTACCTACAAAATTGTTTAATTTTAAAGCATTCAAAGTGCCATGATGCTGTTTTAAATAATCAGAAATCAGTCTTTGTATTTTCATGTTTCATGCTGCCAAAGCCTAGTAAACAGTAGATTTTAATAAATGTTTGATGAATGAATATTTGAATAAATGCTTGCTTGCATGAACCTACAAAGCAGAAGAGACAGACCTTTCACTATATAAATCTGCTCTTTGATACGGACTAGCACAAGGTTGAAAGAACTGTGATACTATGTATGACTGATACATGCTAACACGCAGAAAATTAGTACTTTGTTCTTTAAGCCCACTTAACGACCAGTATTAAGTATACCAAACATTCTTTGAATTCAGTAAAAACCAGCCAAAAAAGAATTTGAAATCAGTAAAATAATTAGATCTTTAGATTTAGAACAGAAATTACAATAAAGATCAGAGCTCTGCATTTATTGGTTTTGTTTAGCTATTGGCCAAATTTCGTGAGGAATTCTGTTATAAATATGATGTAGTGGAAAGAAAAAGAACTTCAGAATCAAAGATAGTTATGCTATAATGATCTTAATTTTTTCACAAGCTGTGACGTTGAATAAGTCACCTCTCTCTCACTTTCAGTTTCTTCGTCTGTAAAATAAGGATAATTGTAGCTATTAGGCTGTTATAAGAAATAAATAAGGTAAATTAATGTGTATGAAAACAACCAGTGGGATACCTACTCTTCAGTATATCCCGTTTTCTTTCTCCTCCTTCCTTACCCTCTTTCCTTTGGGAAGTATAGGGAGGATTATGGCCAAATAAGGTCTTTCCCAATTTGTTTATAATCACTGTCTCTCAAACTTTTGGTCTCAGGATCCTTTTACATGCTTAAACATCATTAAGGTCACTAAACTGTTCCTGTTTATGTGAGTTACACCAATTAATATTTACCACAAAAAGGATTAAATCTGAGAAAAATTTTAAATATTTATTTTAGGGGTGCCTGGGTGGTTTAGTCAGTTAAGCATCTGTCTTCAGCTCAGGTCATGATCCCAGGGTCCTGGAATCGAGCCCCGTGTGGGGCTCCTTGCTCTACGGGGAATCTGCTTCTCCCTCTCCGTCTGCCCCCCCGCCACTTGTTCACTCTCTGTCTCATTCAAATAAGTAAATAAAATCTTTGAAAAATAATAATAAATTAATATGTATTTTAAGAAAGTAGTAAGTCCGGGGCGCCTGGGTGGGTCAGTCAGTTAAGCATCTGCCTCAGCTCAGGTCATGATCCTGGAGTCCTGGGATCTACCCCTCTCTGGGCTGCCCGCCCAGCAGGGAGTCTGTTTCTCCCTCTCCCTCTGCCCTACCTCCCACCCCCGCTCGTGTTCGCGTTGTCTCGAGTTCGCTCTCAAAAAAATAAATGTACTATATGTTGGCTAACCGAGCATAATAAATTAATTAATTAATTAAATATTTTTAAAAATAAAATAGCAATAAGTCCATTATATGATGACACAAATAACATATTTTTATGAGAAATAGCTATATTTCTCAAAACAAACAAAAATACATGGTGAGAAGTGTGGCATTTAAAAAATATCTCCTTAATATCTGGCTTAATAGCTGAATTCCACCTCTGTTTCTTTATTCACTCCCTTCTGATATGTTTTTTGTCGATGTTTATGAAGAAAATTTGGCCTCATACAGATATTCAATTATAAAAGGAAGCAAAATTTTAATAGCTTTTTCAGATAATTGTATATATTCTTTGATGCTACACCAACACTCAACAAGTAGTTGTTTCTTTTCTTTTTTTTTTTTTAAGATTTTAATTATATATTTATTTATTTGACAGAGAGAGAGAGAGCACACAAGCAGTGGGAGCGGTAGGCAGAGTAGTCAGAGGGAGAAGCAGGCTCCCCACTGAGCAAGGAGCCCGACGGAGGGACATGGGACTCAATCCCAGGACCCTGGGATCATGGCCTGAGACGAAGGCAGATGCTTAACAGACTGAGCCACTCAGGCATCCCAAGAAGTAGTTTCTTAAAGATTACTTGCTGTACGAATCTAAAAGGCATCACTAAGTATTTTGTACTATTTTCATGAAAATCCATTGGTCTTTGTTGTACTTTGAATGGATCTTTACTCATGAATTATTTCATAGCATCATGTATTGGTCATTTGGAAAATAATGTTGCATTGAGTTATGCATATCTTCCATATGTTGACATATTTTATTATGAAGTATCAAAAAATCCTGTCAATTAATATTACTACCAATCTCATCTGCAAAGATATTAAGAATTGAAAAACTATTAAACTTATCAGGGAGGATACAAGTTTCCCAAAATTTTAATTTTAGCAAGAAAGCTCAATTTTTATCATTAGCAACAAATACCATCGGTTGTTTTTCTTGAACTGTCAGGCTTATTTTGTTTATTTTCAAGAAAATGGCTTCCAAAGACCCAAATGTGAATAATCATCATTTGTGTATCAGTCTTATTAGTAAAAATGGTGTCCTATTTAAAAAGCAGCTACTTTAGCTCACAACTCAGTTACACAACTACTTTTCCTCTACACAAGCATCATAACATGATTTAGTTTGCAGGTGCTTTTTTTTATTTATATTCAGTTAGCCAAGATATAGTACATGATTAGTTTTTGATATAATGCTCGGTGATTCATTAGTTGAATATAACACCCAGTGCTCATCATATTATGTGCCCTTTTTAATTCTCATCATCCAGTTACCCCAGTTCATCACTCAGAATATTAAACACACATATGCTCAGGGGTTGAGACTTAGTAAGAGTAATTTTTACTGCTTCATCAGCATTGTTTAGGTGAACTTGTGTGTGTGTGTGTGTTTTCCCCTTCAGTGTGTAGCAGTGAAGAACACAATGACTGCTACAATAGTTGAGTACCACTGGTGATCTGTGCTAAGTCACGGGCAGTTTTGTTCTGTGACAAATGCCAACACAGTGAAAAAGACACATAATGTCTTAGTATTATTGTGTGGACCCCCTGAAAGCTCTCAGAAACCTCCAGAAGTTAGCAGACCACATTTCTAGAACCACTGGTCTACCTCTCTTTTTTGGAGTTGAACATACAGGCAACCAAAGGAAGCGGTTTATAAGATTAAAATAAGAATAGTTTTTCAGTTGATATGTTAGGTAACATGAAACTGGAACAGTATGAATGAGCAGCTATGTAAGCTGGAATAGAGAAGCTGGAGTAGGGTAGGACCGGTTTATTGAGGCATTTGGGCCTATCATTTTAACTCTTCTCATCTGGACTCAGGGAGTACTATGTGTAGACTGCTTCACCTGTTCTCCATCCTCCCTCCTTTTTCATAGAAATTTTAACGGCTCCATACCCAGCACGGAGCCCGATGAGGGGCTCGATCTTATGACCCTGAGATCATAACTTGAGCCCAAATCAAGAGTCAAACGCTCAACCTCAACTGACTGAGCGACCCAGGTGCTCCAGAATTTTTCTTTTTTTACTGCTCATCCCCAACAATAAAGGCCCTGGAGAATCATATGCCCATTTTGGGTTTTAGCAACTACAATTTTCATATCATCCCTCTTTCTCCTAAAATGTGTGGCCTCTTCCCAGGAGGGCTCAAATATTTAGCCCTACTATCCAGCTGAGGTCTAATATACTACGGTAGTCCGCTAGTTCTGTACTGGTGCTGTCTCTCTGCTTTATGTTTACCTTAACTTTGCAGTGGACTGATTCTATAGGGGTTAAGAGCTGAGTGCTGGTTTCTGGCACATGTGCACAGGGTTTTACACATAGTATTCACTCAACAAATGTTAATTATAATTATTGTAATTTACAATCCAAGTTGCATCTGTCCATGACTTCCTCCATTTCTGAACCCATGTTCTTCTTAGTTCTCCAAATTAGGTTCTTCTTGTCTCTTATCTAAAGTAACATTTGAGAGTAACTGTCTAAAATACAGTTGGATTGACCATGTCTCTATCAGGCTTTAAACATGAGTGGTGGTTCTTGTACTTTCACAACTTCCACTCCCTTTTTTGGGAAAAGGGGCAATTTAATACCTTCTGTCTTCGACTGTACCCCACCCTTCTGGTTGGGCCCTTGTACATACATTTGTCTAGTTAGAAATAGTTGTTTGTTTCTTTCTGTAATCCTCACAACTGTCTCAGGTATTACCTTGACTTTACAGATAATGTAAAGTGAGACTCAGATATACATAGACTTACTCATAGTTCTATACCTAGTAAGAGCAACTAAACTAAGGTCAGAGCCCATGACTATCAGACTCCAAAGCCTATGTCTTTCCCAATAAACTACATTGTCAATAGTGAACATTTTTTACAAGTGGCTCTCTAAGATTTCTCTGTGTTTATATAAAATATATACACATAAGTGAATGAATCAATGGATCTCTCCTAAATTGAAAGGCAATTGCTGTGATGCAAAACAAATAGTATTCCCCACAATGCAATAGTTTATTGAAAGACTGTTGTTAGAGAGTTGTAATGAGTAGTTATATTGAGCGTAGAATCTGGGGCCCACATTCTCTTCTCTGCAGTAAGACACCCTCACACTTTTTTTTCCCTGCGTCCTAAACTGTCCATCTAGGATGTGTGAGTTGCTTGATGGCAAAGGAGTTTGGAGTTATTGCAGGTGGGGATGAGAAAAAAACCCTAAATCACCGTATGTAATTGTCTCAAAAGTGCTTTGTAATGCAAGCGAACTTTTTTTTTTTTTTTTAAATCCCTACCCTGATTTCAGCTTGTCTTTAGGTAAGTGTACCTGTTCTCAGCTGTCAGCTTGTTATTCCATCCCATACTCCTTTGGTGTTTTAGCCAGCCCAGTGTTCACATATGCACATTATGGCTTTATCAGTGGATGGAAGCACTTCTGTGTGCGTCTCTCATGAGTAACATAGCAGGGCAATATAACATGTTCATTGAATGACTTGAATTTTTACATTATAGACTCATCTCATTTCAATTTGAATTATATATGTGCATTTGTAAATGTTATGAAATTGTATGTTTAGATTTACTTGCTCAGAGCATGAAATTGCTGCTTAACATCTCTATGTATCAATTTTATCTCATACTCATATAATATTAATTTCATTCTTAGCATTATTTTCATAATTTAATACTAGAAGAAAACATTGGTTTTTCTCCTTGAAAGTAACGTAAGTTGCAGTTAGTGGCTCACTTAGGGACCCCATAAAAACAAAGATAAAATTTTGAATATGACTCTAAGTGGTCACCTACCAAGACTTTCCCTAATTTCTGTTTGCCCTAAAAATGATTCTTATACTTGAATTTGTTTTCCTCCCTGAGATTTCAGAAAAATCTCTGCCCCAGGAGGTGATAAAGAGAAAGATCACGGGCCTCTATTTTAGGATACTATTATATTTAATAATTCTAAGATAATTTGACATTTTTTAAATAGTCACTACTTTTTATTTAAAAGTCTTTTAGACACTGTGGGCCAAAGTTTCATGTTTCTCCTGGAGCAATAATAATACCAGTAATTTCCAGAGCTATATAATGGATTAATAGTTTTTTTAAAGAGCTTAACCATCAGATAAAAATTAGAATTAGAATTTTATACTGCTAAGTTAAGTAAATCTGTCAAAACTAAAATCTTTTTTAGTCATTGAGAAGAGGAATTCATTTTTGTAGTGCTGCTGTTCTAAATTTTTGGCAGTGAGGCATATTTTTCCATATTAAAAAGAATGTATAAATTCATTCAGCCCACATTTGTTTACTATTTTATATGAACAGTACATTTAGGAAGAACATTACTTATAGGAGAAGGTTTTTACCAGAATATGTTGCCAAACAGTAGTATCTGAAAGGTGGCAGGCATTTTTCAGAGACATACCAAGTCTAATTAACATATTTCTAGATGTAGATGAGGAAACTGAGATTAAAAGAAATTTGCTCAGAATTACACTATTATTAGTGACAAAGCTGTTACTGGGATTTAGGTTTTCTATTTACCATTCTGCTTATTGAAATTTTTATATTAGAACCAGATTTTTCCCTCTCCATTTTGATTTGCAAGTGGCTTCTCTGGCCTTTGTCTCAGTAGCTGATGGGTTTAGGGGAGAAGAACAGGGTGTGTGTGTGTAGATTGTTAGAGGAGGGAGGTAACTGGTCATTAAGTAACTGAGATTTAAACCTAAAAGTTAGTTGAAAACAGTATTCCTAACATAAGCGATTTTAAGATCTAAGAGGAAGAATATAAATTTGAAAATCTTAGTGCATTATATATGAATTATGATGTTAACTATACTTCATTCACTCTTAATGTTCTTTGTTTCGATTTCACACAGGAGAGTGAAAAAATTCCCTCAGAATTCTTGTGCAGACTGCATATATAATAATGCCATCAAAGAAAGGCTATTATTTGTGCATATATAGCTCAGTCAATTGAAGATTGCTCAGATTATCATCTTTTTTCATTGATTTTAAAACCTTTTATCACATTTTAACATCTCTGAATTTGGGATGCATCTTAAAAATTAATGGCATATCATGGATTATTTGGTGACTTTTTTTCTCTTAATGGTACATAAAACAGTGCTACCTTTTAAAATTGATGGTATTTTAGATGGATGAAATATGGTATGAGACAGGCTGCCTCATTGCACACTCTAAGGGAACATAATTCTTATCTGGCACCCCCTGCAGTTGTGCAGTGTGTAGACTCTGGCCTTTTAGGGTAGCCTGAGTAGAGATGATATGGAGGGTTTGTTCTTTTTCTTACATTTTACCCCATATTTGGCCCCATAAATTGTACAAAGACCATCTGCCCACTATTTGGCAATTAGTGACCCCACAGTAAATGTTTATTTATTTACTTACACATCATTATAATCAGTTTTGTCTTTTTGTTTGCCAAAGCCCATGGAGAGCAGGTTTGAATTTCTTCTATTACTAGGTGTCATATTACTAGAAGGAGGTAGATCTCTAGATGGTAAACTTAGACGGTAAATCTAGGAAGTAATGACTAAATGACTATAGTTTTTTTTTAAGATTTTATTTATTTATTTGACAGAGAGAGACAGTCAGCGAGAGAGGGAACACATGCAGGGGGAGTGGGAGAGGAAGAAGCAGGCTCCTAGTGGAGAAGCCCGATGTGGGGCTCGATCCCAGAATGCTGGGATCACGCCCTGAGCCGAAGGCAGACGTTTAACAACTGTCCCACCCAGGCGCCCCTAAATGACTATATTTAATGGAGATGTTAGCCCCTCAGTGTCCTAATCATTTTCCTAATGCCTTTTACTTTTAAAATTTATTGAGGCATTTTCCAGATAACCTAAAGTAACTCAGTTTTAGGTTGCATTCTTTTAGTCTACTATCAATGATTTTATACTATCTCCCTAGAGACATTCAAGATAAAAAACGGGGGAAGAATAAACACGTAATTTCTACTCAACACAGGATTAGCCAGGATTACAAAACAAGATACCAAATGTATCTTGAAACTGAAGAAATTTTTTTTTTTGAGTAGCACAGTTTTGATTGGACCTCTTCGCATTTCAATGCAGTTGAGCGCTATTTACAAAATGTTGTGCTTGTTATAGCTGTTTGTTGGATATGCAGATGGAAAAGCCAGAATCTTTGTTCTCCTGGAGCTCAGGCACAATTTTGTGGGGAGGCCAAAACATTCTTAAGCAACTCTGATAATTAGGCAGTTTGTGGTAAGGATTTTGAAGCAGTTTGTATGTTGCATTCTAGGCATATGAGAAAGGAAAGTATATCTTTCATAGTTATTAATATAGCATTAATAATAAAAGTCAGATACTTAGAGATTCAATAGTAGACCACATTGAATATTAAAATTGAAGAACTACTTTATACATTTTCTTTATTAAATACAATTTATTGCAATGAGAACCTCAATTTTTATGCAGATTGCTTATATAAAATCTTTTACATTATGTTATATAATGTGATTTTTGTGTCGTTGAGTATTAAAATCCACTTAAAAATTTTGCCGCTTTAAAGAAATTAATTTGGTAGGTGTTTTGACACATTCTGGAAACTGCAGTATTTCAATTTTCAGTAATGTAGTGGTATTTATTCTTGATGTTTAAAATGATTTTGCCCTTACTTCTAGCCCAAATGAAGCTAATTAAACATATAAGTAGCATTTCAAAACTTTTAGAACCATCTAATGTCTCTTAACCAATTCTTTCCTTCTTTTGCTTTTACCTCCTCTACCAAATAATCTATGATATATTCATTTTGTATCTGTGATACACTCATTCACTGGTTAGGAGAAATAATGTAAGTCAATAATAATACACCTAAGCTTTTAGTGAAGTTTATAGATCATAAAACTCTTTAACTTGTACTTTATTCTTCAGGGAGTATAATATGAAGTTGATGATAGTTGTTTTCTTTAAAAGACATTATCTCCACTTCGTGTACATTATCTTAATTGCTAATGATATTATTGATGTTTGTTAGTTCCTTCTTATGTGGGTTTAAGTAGTTGTTTTTGGCAAAAGATGTAACCAAGCAACTTTCTTCAAAATGGATTAAAATGATGAATAAATTAGTCTTCATGGGATTCTTTGTAGCTCCTGTTCTTTTCCAAGTTACTCTTAACTATTGGACTATCTTATATAAGGTAGTTTAAGTAGGAGTTTCTGAGGAGGTTGCATTCTGATTTCAAAGTAATTCTGCTCTTCCCTCTACACATGCCTGCCTTCTTTACATTCCCCATCTCATGACCCTGGCTTTAGTTTTTACTAAAAAAGTTTAATGTAAGTTAATCCCCTTGTGGAAATATCGTAAGCTTCATTTGGATAAAGATTCTGAGTTAATCATCTTTTTCTATCCTGTGGCACCTAACAGGTTGCCTTGAATATACATAATATTCAAAACTTGTTGGATGGGTAAATGGACTAAATGACTTGACTTTGAGATTTGACTTTACTTAGACAATGGCCATAAGAGAACTGCCCTCTTTTTACCTCTCCGATACCATTTCCTGCCCCTTTCTTCTTCACTTATTCCTTTCTATCCCCTCTGGTCTCCCGCTATTCTTGGAACATGTCAGGCATACCTCTGCCTTTCAGTCTTTGCAGTGACTGTTCCCTCTGTTTGTGTTGTTCTGCCCCCAGATATATGCAGGGCTAACTTGCTGAGATCCTTTAAGTATTTTCTCCATTATCATCTCAATGGAGGTGTACCTTCACTAAGCTAGTTAAAATTACAGCCTACCCATTTCCCATTCCCTTTACCTAGCTCTACTTTTTTTTGTTTAACAGTCATTCCCTTCTAATCTATCATGTAATTTACCTATCCATTTAGTATTGTTTATTGCCTGTCTTTCTGTTAGATTGTAAGCTCCCAGAGGGCTGGTATCTTTGTTTTGTCATTGATATGCCTCAAGTGTTTAGCACAATACCTGGCACAAAGTGGGCACTGAGTAAATATATATGAATCTATAGCCAGAAAGGTATTGTTTCACTTGGACTGTCTTCTACTGGGGTGAGGATTGTCTTTTTTTTTTTTTTTAATTTTATTTATTTATTCGACAGAGATAGAGACAGCCAGCGAGAGAGGGAACACGCAGGGGGAGTGGGAGAGGAAGAAGCAGGGCTCATAGCAGAGGAGCCTGATGTGGGGCTCGATCCCAGAACGCCGGGATCACGCCCTGAGCCGAAGGCAGACGCTTAACTGCTTAACCGCTGTGCCACCCAGGCGCCCCGGGGTGAGGATTGTCTTATCAACAGTTCATTGTAATGGTACCGTTTTGAGACCTTTCTATGCTAAGTGCTTTGTATATGTATCACATTTAATCTTTAGTTAGCCCACTTTTCACTGTATTGGGAATTATTTTCTAATGTTTTTGTGTCTTGTACTTAATTAGATGTTCACTGTGCCTTTTTTGTCTTCATATCCACAGTGTCTGGCACATGGTGGGTACCCAAATATTAGTTAAATGAAGTGAGTGATAAGTTTTTTGACAAGTATGGCAAACTAGACATTATAGGGAAACTCATAAAATGAGTTTGGCCTATAAAATGAGTTCTTGGCCTTAGTGACCAGATTAGAGAAAATATTCCTTTTAAAACTATAAAAAAACAAACACTGAAAATATTTAAAAATTTTAAAGATATATTTTAAAATATTTTAAAATGTATTTAAATAACAAGGAATGTATCACATTTCCTTTAAATGGTATTAAATTTTGTTAATAGTTTGAATAACAATAGCCACCATTGAACTAAAAGTATGCGGCAAAATGGTCGCCTGTTAACCTGAGATATTTCAAAAATTTTGAAAGGTTAGTCATAAAAACTGCTATATTTAGAAGTCTAAACATGTTCCTCTCTCTGTTAAGTAGCCTTCTGGCTTATTGCCCTGTACAGTTCAGGGCACACTCCTGGAGCCAGAGTAATCCTATAAAAAAGACACTGAAGTGACCCCATCAAGTCCAATCAGTTGTGCCAGACTTTATTCTCACCTACATTCTGAGGAACTTTTGTCCTTGCCGGGTTTCCTTTGGCTTCACACCCACATTCGCCCTACTCTGCATAATGAGGATGATCTGCCTGGCTTTTGTTCAGTAGCTGCCCAAGATACTGCTTTCTCAGAGCTTTGGCCTGTGTGCCAAGGGACCACCTCACTGGTCAGAGGTGGGAGGTAGGAAGTGGATATTCTGGTCCCATGTCTCCAGCCCTTATTTCTGGTGAAAAAAATCAGGCAATTACATTAAATATCCTAAGTTGATATATTAATATAATTCTCAAAATTAGGCCAGAAAGATTACCTAGTTAGCTTATAATTGTCATTTTTAGACATTTGGAATGAAATACTCTTTTCATAATGGTCAATTGAACGATTAAAATGAAGTATTATGGAGAAGTATCTCATTATTGGACATTTCACAAAATTCTATTCAGATTCTAAAGCATTCTTCACAGAGTTTTATCCTATACTTAATAATACTAGATCTTGACTTCCCATCTTTTGTAAAACTTTTCTTCACCTCCCTCATCCTTTGCATCAGTGCAAAAACAAACGTGTACACTAAGACACGCATACACAAACACACAAGTAATCACAGCCTCCCTCTTGCCACCGTATATATTGCATATAGTGGAATTTTCAGTAGTTTTCAAAATTAAGAAGATCGCTGAGATCTGCCCAAAGTGGTCGTCTAATTATTTAAAAGAAAGGCTTACATTTAGTTCATCTCTGCATTCTGAGGGCTTGAGTAAAAGTCTGTTTAGCAAGGTGGTCCATGCTAGAATTATCATTTCATTTACACTGGGGCCTCTGGTTCCTTTAGTGCATGAGGAAGTAAATTCAAATTATGGTGTGTTACCAGGATTGTCCAGGTGAAGCTGGTTAAGACTTTCAGGGAAACTTATTATTGACACTGTTGTGATATGATACTGTTACTCTTTCAGTCATCAAACTGAACCGTTGCATTGAAACCTGGTATTACTTATATACTTATTCATAGAAAATGTGCAGATAGTAACTCTGACACTTGAAGCATTTGAATGGATTTCCATTTATAAATATGCTCTGGCATAAACACCATTGAATATATTTCATTATATGATAAATTTTTAAATTTGGAGAAGTGATAAATTATAATATTTAGTTTTAAGATTAAGAATATTGACAAAGACATGATTAGTTAGCCTGTCTTTATTCAAATGTTCTAACACACATTAGTTCCAAGTTCTCTGTTACCTCTAAATAGAATATAAATGATCAAAAGAGTGTGCCTCTTTACAAATGAGAAACATTTTATAACTACATTATAAATTCAGTGATTTGAGTACTATCTATAGTACTATCTATAGTTGCCCTGTGTATAGTGGGTTAAATAGATTTAAATGTGACTAGATTTGATTGGGAATATGGGTATAGAGTCAAAAGAGGCAGAGATCAAGTATTTAACTAAAGATAGCATTAGCCCTAAACAATGGTCTCTGAGCAGAGTGGTGTAACTTACATTTCGTTGCCAAAACCAATCTACAACAAACTTAACCAGCTATCCTTGATAAGTTTATGATTCATTATTAGCTCACTAAACAGGTTTTTTTTAAAAAATAATTCAACCAATAGGTTTTTAAACACTTCATCTAAACTGCACTGTACTAGGCGCTTGGGATATGAAGATCAATAAGACATGACCCTTCCCATAGAAATTTAATAAGAAGAATGCACTGTATTCCAATTAGTACTTGAGTTGGGGGCATAGTTGGGACATAAGCCAGTTAGGGGTTGAAAGTGGAAGCTGCAGGGAAAGTTTCCTAGAGGAGGTGATGATACCTAAATATAACTTAAGTTGTCAACGCTAAAAGAGGACAGTAAAAGTTGAAGAAAGGGGGTAGAGGGAGAAGGGTGTTTTCTTTCCTATGCTTTAGAATTTTGTCTTTCACATTTAAGTTCATATACTATTTGAAATTAATTTTTTTGTTTGGAGTGAAGTATGAATCCAGTGTTAATTATCCTGACCCTCTTTAGTCAAGAAACCATCCTTTTTTCAATGATATTTAAGTATTACATCTATTAAAAATTTGTTTTTATGTTTATTATGTGGATAGTTCACATTTACGTTTTTTCCAAATAATCAGTTGTCCTAACTCCATTTTGAGAGAAATTGGTTCTTTCGCGCTGATTTGAAGTACCACCTTTAACATAGATTGATTTCTTTTGTTCTTGCCCTTTTTTCCTGGGTATTGTTCTATTCCTTTGAAAGCTCTGTTCATACTTGCCAATGCCATTTTAGTGTAATTTTTGAGATTTTATTGTACATTTAGTATCTGTCAGTGTCTTAACATAGTAATAGTCCTTGTTTTAGTCTTCTATCCTCCTCCTTCCCCACACACCAATTTAAGGTTAGAAATTTAGCTCTGTTATACTGCCACCCTACCAACAAAAATCTCTTCTCTCTCCTCTCTCTCCCCTTTCCCTCATTTCTGTCTTCATTACCACAATGTTAGATTATAGAGATTATAATTCTTTACATTACAGTGTTTCTTTTCCTAGAATAATTCTTTTACATTTGCAAACTGCCAAAAAAATGCATTTATAGCAATTATTTGGCTTTATAATATATCTATTTAACTATTTCCACTCTCACTGTCAGTCTTTTTAATGTCATTGCCCAATGCATATGTGCCTAATTTTATTTCTTAGGCAGTTGAAATAGATGATAGATTTTATAAGTAGTTATAAAATGTCAATTTAGGAATAATGTTTAGCTAGCCTGTGGGTGGGATATGCTAATTGATTAGGTGAGGGTTCAAGAAGAAGAAGAAATTAAAGTCTCCTAAGACCTGTCTACCCCATTGAGTGATAATGAGAATCAAGTAGTGAGGTAGTTGAAGTCACTTTGAAGATTTATCAAACACGTGATGACAGGGGTGTTAGTAATCATTCCTTTGTGAGAACTCACATGTCAGCCAATGCAATTACAACAATGATGAGTAAGAAATAGTAAGTCATTTTATATCTCTGGAGCTCAGTTTTTTCCTCTGTAAAATGGATAGGTATGCAAAGAAGCAGGAAGCCTAATTTCTAAACTTTTATGATTCTATGAAATAATGAAATAATTCTAACTTAAATAATCATTTTTTCCCTTCTTTTCCCATACTTAAAATGAGCTCCTTTACTAAGAGTCTAGTACCTTCAATGAAAGGAAAGGAATACCAAGTTAAATTTTATTGGTCAGTTTTATTCCATCTGCAATACTCTCTGAAATATAAAAATACTTAACTGAGATCATCTGACAAACTGAGTGAATTCTGCTTTGCCTTTTGTGATAATCTTTTAGTGCTACAGAATATATTCTTACAGAAAAAAACCTCAAGTACTGAGAACCCCTAATATTTATTTTTTTTCATAATAATATTTTTATTATGTTATTCACCATACAGTACATCCCTGGTTTTTGATGTAAAGTTCGATGATTCATTAGTCGTAGAACAACCAGTGCACTGTGCAATACGTGCCCTCCTTACTACCCATAACCAGCCTATCCCATTCCCCCACCCCCTGAGGCCCTCAGTTTGTTTTTCAGAGTCCATAGTCTCTCATGCTTCATTCCCCCTTCTTTTTTTTTTTTTATTAAAGATTTTATTTATTTATTT
>NC_048220.1:66398254-66457859 GCF_002007445.2 Ailuropoda melanoleuca | reverse complement strand
GCCTTCCTGGAAACCTATAAACTACCAAGACTGAAACAGGAAGAAATTGATTTTTTAAACAGACCGATCAGTTATGAAGAGATTGAAACAGTGATTAAAAACTTTCCAAAAAACAAAATGCCAGGGCCTGATAGATTTCCCAGGGAATTCTACCAAACATTCAAGGAAGAACTAATACCTATTCTCCTAAAGCTATTTCAAAAAATAGAAACAGAAGGAAAGCTACCAAACTCATTCTATGAGGCCAATATTACCTTGATCCCCAAACCAGGCAAAGACCCCATCAAAAAGGAGAATTACAGACTGATTTCCCTAATGAATATGGATGCCAAAATTCTCAACAAGATCCTTGCTAATAGAATCCAACAGTACATTAAAAGGATTATCCATCATGACCAAGTGGGATTCATCCCTGGGATGCAAGGGTGGTTCAACATTCGCAAATTTATCAGTGTGATAGATTATATCAACAAGAAAAAAGCCAAGAATCATATGATCCTCTCAGTAGATGCAGAAAAAGCATTTGACAAAATACAGCATCTTTTCCTGATCAAAACCCTTCAGAGTGTAGGGATAGAGAGTACATTCCTCAATCTCATAAAAACCATCTATGAAAAGCCTACAGCAAATATCATTCTCAATGGGGAAAAGCTGAAAGCCTTTCCCTTAAGATCAGGAACTCGACAAGGATGCCCACTCTCACCACTATTATTCAACATAGTACTAGAAGTCCTTGCAACAGCAATCAGAGAACAAAAAGCGATCAAAGGTGTCCAAATCGGCAAAGAAGAAGTCAAACTGTCTCTCTTCACAGATGACGTGATACTCTATATGGAAAACCCAAAAGAATCCACTTCCAAACTACTAGTAGTTATAGAGCAATTCAGTAATGTGGCGGGATACAAAACCAGTGCTCAGAAATCAGTTGCATTTCTATACACGAACAATGAAACTGAAGAAAGAGAAATTAGGGAATCCATCCCATTTACAATAGCACCAAAAATCATACGTTATCTTGGAATTAACCAGAGACGTAAAGGATCTATATTCTAGAAACTGCAAATCACTCTTGAAAGACATTGAGAACCCCTAATATTTAACCACAAACACAATTAATATAAAATGTACCAATTTAACTTGGAAAATGTGTTGTTAACATTGGAGATTCATATTATTTAAATAGGCCAGTGATGGGTATTAAGGAGGGCACATATTGCATGGTGCACTGGGTGTTATATGCAAGTAGTGAATCATGAAACATTGCATCAAGAACTAGGGATGTACTGTATGGTGACAAATATAACAAATGTTATTTAAAATAAATAAATAGAATCTTTAAAAAAAATATTTCTGGGGCGCCTGGGTGGCACAGCGGTTAAGCGTCTGCCTTTGGCTCAGGGCGTGATCCCAGCGTTANTAAATAAATAAATAAATAAATAAAATAAAATAAAATAAAAATAAAAAAATAAAAATAAAAAAAAATTCTTATCACTGTGCGGTTGCCTTCACAACAGATATCTAGAGGAGATACTTTACCCAGTTAATTAGTAAAGTTAATATATTGTTCTGGGGGGAAAATGTTCATGTTGACTCCAAATGTTAAATATATATGGGATTAGTCTTGCCCATTCTGCTATATGGCACATTTGCAAATAATCATAATTAGACATTATTCCAGAAAGAACCTGAATTTTAATTTCTAGATTATAGTTGTCACTGTAGTTGTCACTCACTGTGATGGTGGGTCTCAGAAGGATAACAGCAGACAAAGGCAAACATGTAAGTTCCTTTAATGTAGATAAAAAATATAAAAACTTAACTGCTCACAAACAATACTGTAGAGGGCAGAGGATTCAGTGACATGCTCTAAGCAGGAAGAGAAAGCTTCCCTGGCTGACCCCCAAGTGTTCACAGGCCCTTTGATGCTAATAACACCTGATCACAGTAAGGATCCTATCAGATATTTGAGACTCCCTGCTTCATACATGCCCACATACCTACCCACATCTTTCTTGATATTCTTTTTTTTTTTTTAAGATTTTTTATTTATTTATTTTGACAGAGAGAGAGAGAGAGAACATGAGCAGGGGAAGCCGCAGGCAGACGGAGAGGGAGAAACAGGCTTCCCGCTGAGTGGGCTCAATCCCAGGACCCTGGGATCATGACCTGAGCCAAAGGCACAGCGCTTAATGACTGAGCTACCCAGGCACCCCTCTTTCTTGATATTCTTATGACCGTCCCAACTACTGTGGAAGCTCTGGTTGTAAGTCCTCCTGCTCTCCAGATACAAATCAGATAAACTACTCTGGCATTTTCCTCAGTGTATTCTGTGAACTGGAATAACTGAAGGTCACTTTTCCAGGCGTACCCACATTTCAGGCCTAAGGTTTATTTTTACAACTGGGAAGAGTTGATTGTTCTTAGGGTTTAAACACACACACACACACACACATATGTGTGTTACATTAAACATAGCAGACATGCATATGTATATATGTATGTATAATATATAAAAAGTACTGTAATGTTAAGAGTATGAGATCTGAAATCAGAGAGTCTCCACTAACTGTATTATGTTGGGCAATTAACTTAAACTCCCCAAGTATCCCTTGCCTTATCTATAAAAAGGAGGTAATAATAGCTACTGTCCAGGTTATCATGAAGTTTAAATGAATTAGAGTATATTATACGTTTAATACAGTATCTAATTTAGAGGAGGCACTTGAAATGTTAGCTTTGGTTATCACTGTTTTCATGGTTTTAGGATTTCTTGAAAATGTCATACCTTTTCATTTTCTTGTCCTTTAGAGCTGGCCCAGTTTTCATTTAGTATTTTTTTCATCTTCCATGAAGTTCTCTTAAAATTTAATATAGCTAAAGAATGTAACAAATTTGTAGCAAGAGGAGAAAATCAAATACAAGCATATTTTACCTTTGAGACAAAAATTTGCTTATGTCATTCACTGTTCAAAATAGTCAGTGAACTTTACTGGATTTACCAAAATATTACAGTCCTTAATTAGGAGAGGTTTTTTCTGTTCTATTAAAATACAGATTTATAAAGAATATTGTTTGATAAAGAATTACTAGAAACTGATTTTATAACGTTATGGAGATTTAAACAGAGCATGTTTACCAAGTAAGAGACATATAGATCGTTTGTAATATATATTCTTACTAAAATTTACCTTTTACAATTATTTATTTTTTCCTTATAGCATTCTATTTCTAGGTGTTCACCTTTAATACAATAGGACAGTAATCTCACAATCTCATGTTTATGAACTTGATAGAAAATTTACTTCTTGTTACATTCTGTATTCTTGTGTTAATTAAGAATAATTTTGTTTTAAATTTAATTTACAAATTACACATTTCTTTGTTTCATAACATCTGATTTTCAAAGTATCTGTGGAAATTTTTTTTCAATTATTTGTTGGTGTCTTATCCTAAGACCCCCAAGGTTTGGCCCGTGCTTCTTGAGTTAAGATGTGCTCCCAATCTTCCAGTTAGGTCAAGCAAAAAAATTAAGATATGATAGAAGGTCAGTGAAAGAAATTCATATCAAAACAACTACTCACCATGTCATTATGACAGCCTGCTGTAACAAATGTGCTTCTGTTTTAACTTATGACAATTAATTGCTAACAGTAATTTAATCTGACAGAGGCAGGGTGTTGAAAGGCTCCTGGAGATGTCATAAAAGCGACCTTTCTGCCCATGTGCTGCCAAAAGCCATTTTTAACAAGGAGCTAAGGAAACAGTGCAACTTCTTTTGTACTTTGTTAATTAGTTATTGATTTGAAACAATGCACTTCCAAATACTGTTAGAGGAGTTAGACACCAGCAAGGTCACTATGTGACAGTCTAGTCCTGATAATCTTTACAGTGTATGAGAATTCTTTGAGGCCTTTTATTCCATTAGCCTAAAATTGAGATTGATTTGCTAAAATGTCTGCAGTTTTATTTTATCATTGAACTTTTCAGTTTAAAATATTTTATGTGTTATTAATCTGATACTTAGTCATACTTCATTACATGATGTGGTTTCAGTTTTCAGAATCCTCACTTATGGATTTAGTCTCAAATAGGTACATACGCTACAAAGAGAGTGTATATGGTTAGATTAGTGATGCCAAAGAGAGCAAGGAAATAATATTTTAGTCTCAAAAAGAGAAGCAAGCTACGTAGGGGTTCTAGAATTCATTTATTGAAATCACTAGTTGATCTCTTTTTTTTAATTTGAATATTACATTTCTTAATTAAGTATTTAAGTACATAAGTTAAAACTGCAGGGGATGCCTAGGTGGCTCAGTTGGTTAATCATCTGCCTTCGGATCAGGTCATGATCCCAGCGTCCTGGGATGGAGTACGGCATCGGCATTGGGCTTTGCTCAGCAGGGAGTCTACTTCTCCCTCTCCCTGCTACTCCCCCTGCTTGTGCTCTCTCCTCTCTCTCTGACAAATAAAATCTTAAAAAACAAACAACTGTAGGCCCTTGTACAAGTCACCCTGCAAGGTAATGTGGACAACAGAAAGAGGGAGAATGAGCACAACACAAGGTTGAAAGTAGGGATTTTCACCACCTACTTCTTGTGCTCTAATCCTGAATTGACTAGTTAGCTGTTTGTCCTTCAACAAATCTGCTCAACCTCTCTATGTCTCATCCCTGCAATGGCAACCATAATAGTACCTACATCATGTTATGATAGTGAAGGATTGAATAAATTCATACATGTAAAGTGCTTAATCAGAAGCTGGTATGTAGTAACCATCTGATAAATGTTAGCTGCTATTATTGCTATAATTGCTATTATTGCTATATAGTAATATAATAAAATTATTATTATTATTTTAAAAATAACATATAGTCCCTGCCCTTAACTTTGTAAGAATTTTGTATTTTATGTATGCAGTATTTTTAATAGATAAAAATAAATATGATTATTTTATTATTTTTCTCATATTTTTAAGTATAAATTAGGATATGTTTGCTATACATAGAAAATATTAAAGTAGAAGGCAAAATTGTCCTCTGTGTTTGTGTTTTATGATGAACAGTAAAGGAAACATTTGGTATGCCCTGGTTTTAAACCAGAACAGCTGATAAAATAAAATAAAATTGTAATTTTACTAAAATATGTAAAATTTTTTGGTTTAATTGTTTAGATAGTGAGAAATCTAGGTTTGCAGTAGATAAAATATTTTTCTTAGTATAGAAACATTCTAAATGCCTGCTTTTTATTAAAACTTTTGCATTAATTGGGACAATTAATGAAATGTTTTTAAGTTGCATTATTTCAGGAAATATACTTCTTCACAAATAGATAAAACTTCGTGGAAAACCATATTGTGCTAAGTACTCGTTTTATATAGTAAATACTTGCTTAACATCTCCATTAAGAAGGAAATGCAGATTTAAGTACTCATATTTATAATTATTAGTTGACAAAATTAATTTATAAAAATCTGAAGGTCCTATATAATGCCTGTTGTTGGCTGGGTGTAAAGAAAAGATTGATCTCACATAGTATGATGGGAATATGAGAGAGCAATCTAGTAACATTAATTAAAATTAAAAATACATTTAAAAAAATTAAAAATACACGAGACTTTCAACCTAGATGCCCTATTCCTGGAAATCTATCTCACTGAAGTAAAACTATCTTTAATTCAATCTATATTTAGCAACAGTTAGAAGATATCAATTGAGAACCAGAATTTAATATCTAGATTTAAAATCATAAGATAGAATAGGCTTCTAATAAATGAGTTCTAGGACTGCTTTCTTTTCCTAATTTTTAAAGGCTAAAATACTACTTTAAAGAGAGAGACCAAGATGGCAGAGTAGGAGGATCCCAGGCTAACCTTGTTGAATGGATACAAGTAGATAGCACTCACATCAGTGTAAATAACCCAGAAAGTGATCTGAAGACTGACAAAACAAAGTCCACAACTAAATGTAGACAAGAGGCAACATCCAAGAGGGTAGGAAGTGTGAAGATGCAAAGGGGAGCTAAATGGACTGCAGCCATCTGCAGGGGTGGGGCATGAACAAGGAGAAGGGCAAGAAACAGACTGTCACACTAGGGAGACCACACAGAAAATATGAATCTCCATAATATTTGGTGTTGAAAATGAGAGGGGCCAAATTTTGTGAATTCTTGGAACCAAAAGGACTTAAAGCCTGGAATTTTAAAATCAGAGGACTCAGCTCTGGGAGGGCCTGGAGGGCAATAGGACACTGAATCTCCACCCTTAAAGAGACAGCACGGCAAACAGCCCCCAGAAATACGGCATAGAAACAGCACTTTGAAAACACTTGGGGCACACAGGAGGGAGAGTTATTTACCCAACTCAGGATACATCCTGAAGAGGCCAGTTTCATGGAGGGATTTCTTCAGGAACAAAGGAGTTTCAAGGCACCATCTTCCTTACCTGCCAAGCATAAACCAGCACAGTGCCAACATTCACTAACTACTTGCATATACCAAGTCCCATCCCCTTGTGCTTCTGCGCATCTTCCCTTTCCATTCACACTTGCCTCGGTCCTGGCACTGCAGGTCCCCTCCCCCAGAAAACCAGAGCAAATGTTGCCAACACCATGTCTCCCAACCAGCCTACTTTGTGGGGCCTCAGCCCCACAGCGATGGTGGTGGCAGGTCCCCCAGAAGCCCGAAGCTCACCTTGTTAAAATGAAAGAATAGGACAAAATCACAGCAAGAGACCTAAGTGTAACAGATATAATATGCATGATAGGGAATTTAAAGTAACGATCATAACAGTACACAGTGGGCTTGAGAAAAGTGTGGAGGACATCAGTGAGACCCTTAACAAAGAGAAGACATATAAAGGAACCAATCAGGGATAAACAACACAATAAATAAATTTTAAAATACACTAGATGGAATAAATAGCAGGCTGGAGGAAGCACAGGAATGTATTAGTGACCTGGAGGACAGAGTAATGGAAAGAAATCAAGCTTAGCAGGTAAGAGAAGAAAATTACACAAAATGAGAATAGATTTAGGGGATGCAGTAACACCATCAAAGGTAATAATATTAGTATGATAGGGATCCCAGAAGGAGAGAAAAGGGGACAGAAAATTTATGTGAAGAAATAATAGCTAAAACTTCCAAATCTGTGGAAGGGAACATATCCAGATTCAGGAGGAATGGAAATCATCCAACAAAATCAACCCAAGGAGTTCCACATCAAGACATATTGTAGTTAAAATGGCAAAAAGTATTGATGAAGAAAAAAATTTTAAAGCAGCAAGAGAAGAAACCATTACATACAAGGGAAAACCCCCCAAGGCTATCAGTGAATTTTTCAGTAGAAACTTTGCAGGCCAAAAGGGAGCAGCATGATACATTTAAAGTGCTGAAAGAAAAAAATTTGCAGCTAAGAATACTCAATCCAGCAAGGCTGTCATTCAGAATAGAAGAAGAGAGAAAGATTTTTTTCCAAACAAAAGCTAAAGGAGTTCATGACTACTAAACCAGCTCTACAAGAAATGTTAAAGGGGACTCTTTGAATGGGAAGAAAAGATCATGTAAGTAAGAATTTAAAAAGTAGGAAGTACAAAAACAGCAAAAATAACTATCTATAAAAATCTGTCAAGGGACTCACAAAATAAAAGGGTGTAAATATGACACCATGTATGAAAAACATAGTGGGGAGAGGAGTAAAGAATGGGCTTAAACTTAAGTGACCATCAACTTAATATAAATGGCTATATGGAGAAGATCGTATATACAAACCTGTAACCACAAACCAAAAACCAGTAATAGATATGCAAAAAATAAAGAGAAAGGAATCCAAGTACATCACTAAAGAAAGCCAGCAAACCATGAAAGAGAGCAAGAGAAGAACTTGAAGTTCAGAGAAGAACTACAAAAACCACAAAATAAGTAACAAAATGGCTATAACTACATACTTATCAATAATTACTTTGGAAGTAAATGGACTAAATGCTCCAATCAAAAGACATAGGGTGATGGAATGGATTTAAAAAAAAAAAAAACAAGAACCATCAGTATGCTGCCTACAAGAGACTCATTTTAGATTTAAAGACACGTGCGGGGCGCCTGGGTGGCACAGCGGTTGAGCGTCTGCCTTCGGCTCAGGGCGTGATCCCGGCGTTGTGGGATCGAGCCCCGCATCGGGCTCTTCCGCTATGAGCCTGCTTCTTCCTCTCCCACTCTCCCTGCTTGTGTTCCCTCTCTTGCTGGCTGTCTCTATCTCTGTCAAATGAATAAATAAATCTTTAAAAAAAAATAAAAATAAATAAAGACACATGCAACTGAAAGTGAGGGGATGAAGAAACATTTATCATGTAAATGGATGTCAAAAGAAAGCCAAGGTACCATATTTATATTGGACAAAATAGACTTTAAAACAAAGAGTGTAACAAAAAACAAAGAAGTACACTATATTATAATAAAGGGGACAACCCAAGAAGAAAATATAACATTTGTAAATATTTATGCACCCAACATGGGAGAACCTAAATACATAAAACAGTTTAAAAAAAAATAAAGGAACTAATAAATAGTAATAGAGTAATAGTAGGGGACCCCACTTATACCAATGGACAGATCATCTAAAAATCAGTAAGGAAACAGTGACTTTGAATGACACTTGACCAGGTAGATTTAGCAGATATATTCAGAACATTCCATCCTAAAACAGCAGAATACACATTCTTTTCAAGTGTACATGGAACATTCTTCAGAATAGATCACATATTAGGCCACAAAACAAGTTCCAACAAATTCAAAAAGATCAACGTCATACCATACACCTTTTCTGACCACAACACTGCCAAACTAGAAATCAACTACAAGACAAAATTTGGAAAGACCATAATACATGGATGTTAAATAACATACTACTAAATAAGAAATGAATCAACCAAGAAATCAGAGAAGAAATAAAAAATTAAATGGAGAAAAACAAAAATGAAAATACAATGGTACAAAATCTATTTGATGAAGTGAAAGCAGTTCTAAGAGGGAAATGTATAGCAATAAAAGCCTGCCTCAAGAAGCAAGAAAAATCTCAAAATAGCCTAAACTTATACCTAAAGGAGCCAGAAAGAGAAGAACAAACAAAACCCAAAACCAGAAGGAAGGAAAAAATAAAGATTAGATCAGAAATAAATGATCTAGAAATGAGATGATAGTAATTATAATAATAATACTAGAACAGATCAGTGAAACCAGGAGTTGGTTCTTTGAAAAGATCAATGAAATTGATAACCTCTAGCCAAACTCATCAAAAAGAAAAAAGAGAAGGGACTCAAACAGAAGCACAAAAGAAAGATTAGAAATAGCAACCAACACCACAGAAATACAAAGGATTATAAGTGAATATTATGAAAAATGTATGTGCCAACAAATTGGACAACCTAAAAGAAATGGATAAGTTCCTTAAAACATATAACCTACGAACTCTGAAGCAGGAAGAAACAGAAAATTTGAACAGAAAATTACCAGCATTGAAATTGAGTCATGGATCAAGTAACTCCCAATGAACAAAAGTCCAGCACCAGGTGTCTTCACAAGTGAATTCTACCAAACATTTAAAAAAGAGTTAATACCTATTCTTAAACTTTTTCAAAAAAATGCAAGAGGAAGGAAAACTTCCGAATTCATTGTATGATGCCAGAATTACCATGATACAAAAACCAGATAAAGACACCACAAAAAAAGGAAATACAAGCCAATATCTCTGATGAACATAGATGCAAAAATTCTCAACAAAATACTAGCAAACTGAATGCAACAATAGATTTTTAAAAATTACTCACCACAATCAAGTGGGATTTATTCCTGAAATGTAAAAGCAGTTCAGTATTTGCAAATCAATCTGATATATCACATCAGTAGGAGAAAGGATAAAATATTTTATGATCATTTCAATAGATTGAGAAAAAGCATTTCAAAAAGTACAACATCCATTTGTGATAAAAAAAAAATAAGTAGGTTTAGAGGGAACATACTTCAACATAATAAATATGAAAAACCTAACACCTAGCATCGTACTCAGTGGGGGAAAACTGAGAGCTTTTCCCCTAAGATCAGTATCAAGACAAGGATGTCCACTCACCCCTTTTTTTCAACATAGTACTGGAAGTCCTAGCCATAGCAATCAGGCAAGAAAAAGAAATAAAAGGCATCCAGATTGATAAGGAAGAAGTAAAACTTTACCGTTTGCAGATGACATAATACTACATATAAAAACCCTAAAGACTCCACCAAAAAGCTCCCAGAACTGATAATGAATTCAGTAAAGTCACAAGATACAAAATCAATGTACATAAATCCATAATATTTATATACCCAAATAACAAAGCAACAGAAAGAGAAATTAAGAAAATCCTATTTACAGTTACATCAAAAAAATAGAATACCTAAAAATAAACTTAACCAAAGAGGTGAAATACCTGTACTCTGAAAACTAAAATATTGATGAAAGAAATTGAAGATGATACAAAGAAATGGAAAGACATTCCATGTTCACGATTAGAAGAACAAATATTGTTAAAATGCCCATATTACCCAAAGCATTCTATAGATTTAATGCAATCCCTGTCAAAATACCAACAGCATTTTTCACAGAACTAAAAGAAACAATCTGAAAATTTGTATGGAACCACAAAAGACTCCAAATGGCCAAAGCAACCTTGAGAAAGAGGAACAAAACTAGAGGTATCACAATTCCAGAAAAATAAAACTGGAGGTATCGCAATTCCATTACAAAGCTGTAGTAATCAAAACAGTATGGTACTGGCACATAATTAAACACATAGATCAGTGGAACAGAATAGAAAGTCCAGAAATAAACCCAAAATTATATGGCCAATTAATCTTTGACAGAGGAGGCAATAATATGTAATGGGAAAGACTGTCTCTTCAACAAATGTTGGGAATACTGGAAACAGCTACATTCAAAAGAATGGAATTGGACCACTTTCTTTTACCATACACAAAAATAAACTCAAAATGGATTATGGACCTTAGTGTGAGACCTGAGACCATAAAGATCCTAGTAGAGAGCATAGGAAATAATTTCTTGCACATTGGCTGTAGCAACATCTTTCTATATATGTTTCCTGAGGCAAGGGAAATAAAAGTAAAAATAAACTACTGGGTTTATATCAAAATTAAAAGCTTCTGCACAGCAATGAAACCAACAAAACTAAACTACAACCTACTGAATGGGAGAAGATACTGCAAATGACATATCTTATAAAGGGTTCATATCTAAAATATATAAAGAATTTATACAACTCAACACCCCCCAAAAATAATCCAATTAAAAATGGGCAAAAGACATGAACAGACATTTCTGCAAAGAAGACATTAAGAAGGTGAACATGAAAAGAAGATCATCATAAGGAAAATGCAAATGAAAACCACAAGGAGGTATCACCTCACACCTGTTGGAAAAAACTGAAATCAAAAACACAAGAAACAACAGGAGTTGGTGAGCAGATGGAGAAAAAGGAATCCTGCGCAGTGTTGGTGGAAATGTAAACTGGTGCAGCCACTGTGAAAGACATTATGGAGCTTCCTCCAAAAACTAAAAATAGAAGTACCTACAATCCAGTAATCTCATTGCTGGGTACTTGCTTAAAGAATATGAAAACACTAATTCAAAGGGATTGTGTGCACCCCTGTGTTTATTGCAGCATTATTTACAATAGCCATATTATGGAAGCAGCCCATGACCCTCAGTAGATGAATGGATAGAGAAGTAGTGTATATATATATACAATGGAATATTATTCAGTTATTGAAAAGAAGGAAATCTTGCCATCCGCAACAACATGGTTGGATCTAAAGAGTAAAATGCTAAGTGAAATAAGCCAGTCAGAGAAAGACAAATACTGTATGATTTCACTCACGTGAAATGTAAGAAACAAAACAAAGGGGAAAAAGAGAGAGACAAACCAAAAAACAAACTCTTAAACTCTACAGAACAAATGTGGTTACCAGAGGGGAGGTGGGTGGGGAATGGGTGAAATAAGTGTAGGGAATTAAGAGTACACTCATCTTGGTGAGCACTAAGTAATATATGGAACTATTGAATCACTATGTTATCTATCTGAAACTAATATAACACTGTATGTTAACTATACCAGAATTTAAATTAAATTAAAGACTAAAATACTACTTTAGTTTGAATTTTTCACAAATTTATAATATCCAAACGTGTTTGAATGAATTAGGTTTTATAACACACAGAGAAGTTATTATAACATGTTTGAACTAATATAGTTTTTATTAGTATATTTTCAGGGTGTTTTAAGAAGTTCATTTATAACAAAGTAAATCATTATTTCAGGTATATAAATAACTTAGTTACATTTTGTAGTATATCTTGAAGGCTAAAACATTTATTATATGCTGCTTGCCAGGCTTTTTATTTTGCATCTGTTCGACCTCCTTATCCTATAACCCTATGAGATAGTAACTTAGATTCTCTTTGTTCCCAAAGTTTTTACTCTATTTTATAAGAGGGGGTATAATTTTAGAGCTCTTCCATGCTAACCTCTTATGTACAACTGAGGATTTTGAGCATCCAGAAAGGTAAGTAACCACTCAAAGACATAAAGCTGGTTAAACGGCACTGTCTGGATAAGAACTGAAGTCCTGTAGTGTGTGGGGGAGGGGAAGCACACACGTGTTTGGGTATATAAATATATCATCTCCAGCAATTGCAAATAATCTTTGCATAGTTTTTTAATTATTAGTTCTTTGGAAACTGGTTACTCATTTCATTTTTCATAGTATAATCACAGACAGATCATCTGGTTAACATGTCTTATAAAGCAGGGCTATCAAATCATAAGCATTTACATGTGATCCACTAATGCCTAATAATAATTGTCCTGCATATATAAAAGCTCTTCAGGACCCCCAGGAAATCCCTGCTTCCCTGATTACCTCCCTTCCATCATCCCCTAAATTTCTGTAAAAGGTGCTATGTATGTAATGCCTTACTTTCCTAAATAGAGCATTCTGAAAGTAATTTAACCTTTTCTTGATGACACAGGTTGACATGAGTTTTTGCTATATCATAATTATAGCTTTAGATTCAGATATAGATCCTGTGAGTCATACTTAGCTCTGACTATTCCATTTTGTTTAGAGAATGTTCTAGACTGAACTGTCTGGAATTCTTGACATGTCTTCAGTGTGCTGCCATAATGCTCATTACCTTTAGGGTCATCAAATAGTCTTCTAACTTTACCCCCTCCCCCAACACACACACACACACACACACTCTCTCTCTCTCTCTCTCCAAAGGTATTTCTTTTGCCTCTCACTCTGCTGAATTATTCATTAGATGGTAGTAGCTAAATCAGCCTTGGTGAGTGAAATGCATGCATGCTTGTGGGCCTGTGCATCATATCTACCCTTGCCCCTCTGGCTTCTCCATTCATGCACTGATTGTACCAGCTCTGAGTTAGCCAGTATCAGAATCTGACAGATGTAAACTGGATGAACCTTCTTGTGTTCTTGATAGTTTATTGCCTTTTCTGTGATGGACAGTCAGTGGTGAGTGATAATGTAACACAACGTCTTCACTTAGTATAGGTCATTACTTTCTGTAGGTTTCTAAGAGTGATCCTACCAAGGAATTATCCCCGTCTCTCAGAGTTCATGCTAGAATGTTGCATTAGGCAATAATGGTCTCCAAATATGGCCACATTCTAATCCCTGGAACCTGTGAATATGTTATTTTACATGACAAAAAAATTTTTTTGCAGATGTGATTAACATTAAGGACCTTAAAATAGGGAGATTATCCTGGATTAATCAGGTAGGCCCAATGTTACCATAAGGGTTCTTAAGAGTAGAAGAGAGAAGCAAAAATGAGAGTCAGAGAAGGAGATATGTCTATGGAAGCATGGTTAGAAATATGCAAGGCTGCTGGCTTTAAAATGGAGGACAGGAGCTGCAAGCCAAAGGGGCAGCCTCTAGAAACTGGAAAAGGCAAGGAAATGGATTTTCCCTTAAAACCTTCAGAAAGGAGGGGCACCTGGGTGGCACAGTAGGTTAAGTATTCAACTCCTGGTTTCAGCTCAGGTCATAGTCTCAGGGTTGTGAGCTCAAGCCGCACATCCAGCTCCATGCCCAGCTTGGAGACTGCTTGAGTTTCTCCGTCTCCCTTTGCCTGCCCACCTAAAATAAATACATAAATCTTTTTTAAAAATTAAAAAAGAAAATTCTTCAGAAAGGACACCTTGATTGTAGCCCAGTGTGACCTATGTCAGACTTCTGATATACCGAAGTACAACATAATAAGTTTGTGTTGTTTTAAGCCACTAAGTTTGTGGTAATGTGTTGGTGCAGCAATGGAAAATTCAGACAGGTGTTAAATCCTATATCCTGATAAAGTATTTATGTATCAGTAAACTCTACTTATCCAAGTGAGTGCTCTGTCCTCCTTGATCCAGCATCTTTATATGCACTCCCCTTTGCTCCTGCCTGTAAATATTGACTAAGCCCTGCAGCTCTTTCATGGTATTTTCCCTTTCCTCTCTTAGGAGGCCCAGCACTTCCCTGGCGTGAGTAGTATACTGTAGTTTTATCCTAGCTATTGGTCTAGGGTCAGAACTGTGAGTGAAAGTGGGGGCTCAAAGAAGCCCACGTTGTCTGGCAAAGGCAGTGGCTTCGGCATCATCTTCAAGCATGCACTAGCTTTTAACTCCAAGGCATGGGCTACTTCTGCAGGCACTGTGAAGGTTCAGGGGAATTTGGGGGTTTAAGAGATTCAGATGCCCCCATTCCACGTCTCAAGGTCCCACTCCTTGTGAATTTGGGCCCTAACCCCACATTGCACACCTGAGAGTCCAGCTTTCTCTGGAGCACTACTTCTATTACAAAAGTACCGGGCCTACTCCTTAGGTTCTTTTGCCTTCCTGCTGCAGAAGGTGAGAGTGTCTTTATATGCTGCTAAAGCTCTGGCTTTCACTGTTAGTATTGTGCTGATTAATCACTCTCAGCCTTTCACTGTTGTTTTTTCTCCCCAAAGCATCTATTACTCTTGGAAATGGCCATCCAATTCTATAGTCCTTAATGATATACTTTTCAATGCCAATAATGTACCTGCTGGTGTATTGCTTTCTACCAGTATATACTTCCAGTTCATTATTGATGAAAGTTTTGTATGGTTGCACTGCTACTGCAGGTCAAGGTTATCAATGTTCCACCTACTACAGGCGTTAAGGTCTTGTTTCCTGCTAGCCAGTGGGCAGCTAATTCAGCGCCACGGTTTCTACCTTAGAGTCAGCTTTTTCTAACTGCTCACTGGAACCAACTGTCATGGATCAGATTCCCTTAGAAGCAGACTGATAGAGAGATGAGCATAATTATCTAGTGAGCCAGAAGGAGATTTACTGGAGATTGTTCTCAGCATAAACACCTGTACGGAATTGAAGGAATCATAGTTGGCCCTCAGAGGGATCAAAGATAGTTCTCCCAAATTGGGGCAAAGGAGCCAGCACTAACCAATATTTGAAGCAGTTGCCCTCCAAGAAGGAGGCATAGTCTTGGGAATGTTGGTTCTCTTCTCCTGAAACAATGACAGGAGTGAGTGGTTTGGCTGCAAGAGCTGTCAGCCATCAACACTCAAAGCGGATGGGAAAATGAGTTCTTCAGTTTTGTGGGGTCAGTGTTTGGGGTACTGGGCATCACAGTAAAACTCCCACCGTTACTTTATGTATTCATAAATATTGTGTTGTTCAACTTGAAATACTGAGCACTAAGCACAGATATAGTTGTGTAAGGAGAGAAAAATATTGTTAACATTAGATGAAAACCCTTAGTAGAAGATCAGCTGAACAGATACTTTGGATTGTGCTCTAACCTCAGCTTCCCTCACCATTTACCATAGCCCTTTTACAGGAAAGTCAAGGGACAATGCAGTCTTGAAAAACTTGACTTTCCATAGTTGGAGCATTTAGCAGAGAAAATCAGCAGAAAAATGGCTAGAAGGAGTGTGCCGCTCTATATTTCCTATTTCTCAGCTTCCCGTGGTCTACTGCTAGCTCCTAAGTTAGTGAAAATACAATGCTTTTAGGAGGTATATTTAGTGTCATTAGCTGAAACAGCAAAAGAGCATGAACTGGAGACAAGAACTTCATCAGTGTATGTTTGGGAGAAATCAAATACAAATAGAAATCTAGGTCAAACTCATTAGGTCATTATATCTTATGATGACGTGGTGGTAGTGGGGATCATGGTGATGACAGTCCTCAGCATATCTATCTCTTAAGTCACTCTACTGCCACCCAGTCTGATTGCCTACTGCCTCTGAGGTACAGCTATCATTCCTGTAATCTTCCTTCACCATTTTTTTGAAGATTCCTTTTGTCACTTTCTTATTTCTTCTATTTCTTGTAGTTTGTGTCTTCATTTTTCTTAGTTTATTTCTTACTTTGAAAGAGCACATCTTCCAGTTGTTTTTTTAGAAGAGAGTAATGAGATACAATTTTTTTCGTGTTTGTATGTCTGAAAATGTTTTAATCTTTGATGGTATTTTGGCTGGCTACAGAATTGTAAGTTAGATATTATTTTCCTCTTGGATTTTGAAGACTCCTTTTTTTTATCATGTTCTTGATTCTTCTTTTGCTAATGAAAATTCCAGAATTGTTCTGAATCCTAATCAATCAGTTTTCTTTTTTGACACTTACAGAATCTTTTCTTTATTCCTGGATTCTAAATTTCACAGTGACACACATTTATATAGGTCTCCATTCATCCAAAGTACTGCGTACTTTGTCAGCCTTTTCATTCCAGCAGCTAGTGTTCTGGGAAATGTTCTTAAATATTTTGTTGTTGATTTCTTCCCTTGTGTTTTGTCTTTTTCTTTCTAGAACTGTTTTGAATGATGAATCTCTTGGACTTATCGTTGGACTTACTACTTTTCTATTTTTTATGTCTTTTGCTTCTAGATTTCCTTAACTTAATCATCTAATTCTTGTATCAAAGTTTTCCCTTCTGCTGTTTTTTGCTTTTAATTTGCAAGAACTCTTTATTCTTTAAATATCTCTTTTTAATAATACATTTGTTCTTGTTTTATGCATATACTGTCTTCTCTGATCTCTCTAAAGATGTAATGTTTTTGGGGCGCCTGGGTGGCGCAGTCGTTAAGCGTCTGCCTTCGGCTCGGGGCGTGATCCCGGCGTTCTGGGATCGAGCCCCACATAGGGCTTCTCTGCTAGGAGCCTGCTTCTTCCTCTCCCACTCCCCCTGTTTGTGTTCCCTCTCTCGCTGGCTGTCTCTCTCTATCAAAATAAATAAATAAAAAATAAAAAAAAAGATGCAATGTTTTTGAAATTTTCTTCTTTCATCAAAGTTTCAGTTTCTTCCAAATTGCTTTTTTCTATTTATTCTAGTCTGTATATTTTGTATTGTGGGCTTTCTTCCTATATCTAATAATGTCTAGTCTGTTCCTGTTTATTAGTGGACATTAAAAAGCTAATTGGAGCCTGTAAGCATATGGATGGGGCTAATGATGTTTGAGCTTCACTATAGGCAGTCTGAGTAGTTTGGTTGCTGAGAATTTTCCACCACACCCACCCCCACCAATTTGTATCTCTCTCTTTCTCATTCTCTCACTCTCTCTCTCTCTTTTTTTTTTTTTAGTGTGTTGGAATTTTTTTCACCTTTATTGAGATATAATTGAAATATAACAATTGTGTAAGTTTAAGGTATGCAACATAGTGATTTTGTGTACATATACATTGCAAAATGATTACCACAATAAAGTTAGCACATTCATCAGCTCACTTACACTTTTTTTTTTTGATGTGGAGAACTTGAAAACCTACTTAGCAATTTTCAAACATACAATATAGTATTGTTAACTATAGTCATCAAACTGTTTATTACATGCCCTGAACTTTTTCATCTTATAATTGGAAGTCTGTACCCTCTGACCACCTTCACACATTTCACGCACCCCCAACCCCTGGCAACCATCAGTTTATTATCTCTTTCTACGAGTTTGATTTGAGGGGATTTTGTTGTTGTTGTTTTAGATTTCACATATAAGTGAGATCACACAGTATTTGTCTTTCTGTCTTCATCTGTGTCTTTATTTTTTTTAATAATAATATTTTTTTATTATGTTAGTCACCATACAGTACATCCCTGGTTTTTGATGTAAAGTTCCATGATTCATTCGTTGCATATAACACCCAGTACACCATGCAGTATGTGCCCTCCTTACTACCCATCACCAGCCTATCATCTGTGTCTTTAGAACTTTTAGTGTAGTCAGCCTAGTTTGATTTCTCAAAAAAGAAATCTTCTGCCTAAAGACTGAGGATCTGACTGCTTACAGTCTGGAAGTTGAGAAGGGATGAAGGCTGGGGGAAGAGAGAGAAAGCACATCACCGCATTCTGCATTCAATTTGCATATGTTACTGATAAACCCATTTCAAAATCTCTCCTTTAAGGATGTGTAAAGGTACTTACTAAGTTACGTGGAATGGAAGATGGGAAAACAACTACTTTCAGGAAGACTCATTTTAGCACATATATCCTACTTTCCTTCAATCCTGAGGTACCTAGAATCTTATCCCTGTGCCTTGGAGAATTTTCAGCATAAATGAAGTTGATACTCAGCTTTCCCCATGGCCAGCTTGGGATTTGACTTTCTTAGATCTGCTTAACTGGTTACCATTCTTCTATCTACTCTCCATCTTCCAAAATGTCATAGTGTTTTCACCCCTGTCTTTTCCTCTTAGGCCTTGTAGATTTATGTCTTTGTAAGAAAAAAAATCTTTTATTACAGTTTTTGTGGGTTTGAAGAGATAATGCTGTCAGATATGGATGTCTAATTTGCTGTTCTAAGCTGGAACTAAGATCATAAGTATTTAAAGCAAAGGTTGACAAGCTTTCTTAAAAAGCTGGAGAGTAAACTTTCAGGCTATATGGACTTTGTCATGACTCCTGAACTCCACTGTTGTAAGGCAAAAACAGCCATAGATCATAAATAAGTGGACATGGCTCTGTTCTAATAAAACTTTATTTATAATAGGTTTCATGAACTCTATTTAGGAAAAAAGATTTACCATTTGATTTTTTTTCTTTTTTTTTTGGTCAACTTTATTGAGATATAATTTATGTACTGTAAATTGTACCAATTTTAAGTATACAGTTAGATGTGGTTGATAAATGTATGTCATTGTGTAACTATCACTACCATCATGGTAGAAAATCATTTTCATAATCCCAAAAACCTTTCTTTTGTGTCCTTTGGCAGTCAGCTTCCTCCCTCCTCCACTTTTTGACCCTGCCAACTGCTAATCTACATTTTAACACTATAGTGTTGGCTTTTCTAGAATTTCCTATCAGTCAAATCATAAAATATGTAGTCCTTTTTGTCTAGCTTCTCTCACTTAGCTTTTATCTTTGGTGTAGATGAATAAATGGCAGAAAATTAATAGGTCTTAAGCTAGGTTCAGTTTCTCCCTCATAAGTTTGCAGAAGCTATTCAAGGAAAAGAACAATATGTTTTAATTTCAGAGAATAAGCTCTTTCATTTCACAAAGACTCTTTTTTCATATGAACTTTGCCCACCTGTACATGTTATCTATATAAGTAACATTCTTGTCCTTTTTTCTTAAAAGCCCCTGGCCATTTGGTTCATTGTTGCAAAGAGCAGCAACTTTGGTTATGCCTACATAGGGGGAAGGATATTAAATGTATTTCAGCAATGCAGTGTACAGTGATTGTACACTGCAGTGATTGTGCAATGCAGTGATTACTTATATGGGGGTCAGACTACCTAGGTTTGAACTCTGGCTCTGTCATATACTAGCAGCTTTCTTGAGTAAGTTTCTTAATTGTTCTTTGCCTACTCATCTAATTATGGGGATAATAATAGTACCTATTTCAAAGGATTTGTCCGGATTAAATGAGTTACCATTTATAAAGTATTTAGATCTGCACCTGCCTTAATATGGCCTGTAGAAGCATTATTATGATTGCCCTGTAGATTGCACTAAGAGAAGAGAGCCCAAATTTATTAGAGTGGATAGAATCATTAATAGCATAGTTTTGGAATCTAAGAATCCTACCAGCTCTAGCTGCCTCCCATTCCAGGTTACCCCCATTTTGTGGCAATTATGGCCCAATCACGAAGTGTGGCACCATTTCCATAAATAATGGGCCATAATTATTTGCTTATCTATTTTTTACTAACTTCTTGTTAATTATTGTTCAAACTTTATATTGAAACAGATTTTTTTAAAAAGCAAAGTTTATGTCAGCCCAGTATGATTTAAAAGGATAGGTAGTAAGGTAGTAAGTATAGCCTAGCAGTTCAGATGCTAGAACCAGACAGGTTAGCTTGCAGTCTGGCAAGTTGTATAACATTGGGCAAATTAATTACTCTCTGGAAACATGGATATTTGGAGTATCTATGTCATAATGTCATTATAAGTGTTAAACGAGGGAGAACATATAGCCAGTTAAAGTGGTTTGTGTCCTATGTAAAATGTGATGATAACTTGGGCTGAGATAGTAAGAACGGAAATTAGGAGAAGTTTATGGATTCTAGAAGCATTTTGGAGCATAAATTGAATTGGATAAATATGAGAGTTAGGAGAAGAGGAAAACATCAAGGATGACTTCTAGAGTTTTGGTTTGAACAACTGGGTGGGTGAAGGTACCACCTAGCAGGATGAGAAAGACAAAAGGAAAACAGATAATGGGGAGTCAGGGAGCCAATTCAGATTTTACTTTTGGACATGCTAAGCTTGAGATATGTGAAATTCAGATATGTTTGATACAGTTCTAAATACTGATCCTTTGTCATTTATCTTCATTTTGTTCATAGCCGTTTATAATTTATTAATGGAGCCATATTGACAAGTAACATAGCCTTGAATCTGGTTTTTAAGTTTGATAGCTGTCACTAATATCTTGATACCTGAAAGTGCCAAGGTAAAAGTTGATAGCTCTAAGATATCTCTAGCTTATAGATTCTTTTGTCTATTTTCATTATGTTTAAGATTCGATCTTATGAAATTGCCACTTTTTAAGGTCAAAAATGTCTAATATTGGTAACTTCATATGGATCAATTTAGTATTTAGAAACAAAATAATAGTGCTTTATTTTTGAAGATGTTTTCATTGTATGTGTGCTATACCATTAGTTTTTATGCATTCATATATACCCCTAGTCCTTTAATCACTGTTAAACTCAAATGCATACACTATTTTTAAAGGTCACACATATAAAATATGGCAAAATGAAGATATATTTTTAATCCTAATTGTTTAAATGGATTGAAATTAAATTACATCTTGTGTGACAAAAAGATATTTTACACGTAACTATTCTTATAAGTGTTCTGTACTGATGTACAATTTATACTTTGTTTATGTACAGAGGAGTTAACAGAATCATCTAAAAGTTTAAAGCTAACGCATATAATTTCCTTGTGTGTATCTTTCTAGGTTTTGGCTCAGATGGTGTTTGCGTTTTATTTCTTCTGGAAGAGTACCGAATTGGCCAGTTTCTAAAAATATAAATTTTCTTTCATCTTGTACCTGTGGATAGAGTTGGGTACAAGATGCTTATGTACATTTTTGCATCCTCAGAAATCCATTTGACATGGGTTTTCTGCCTCTATTTAGATTTTGTTGAGATTACATTTTACCTAATGAAAGTCTTGGCTTTGTAAAAGAGCACACTTTAATTTGTAAATTTTGCTGTAAAAAAAAAGTGTAGGTTTTTATATTAGTGTTCTTCCTCTAGTTGATGTTTCCAGTGTAAATAGCAAATCAGTGATAATGCTAAGGACTATGGGTGGGGGGGTATATGTATGTGTGATATACGTGACTCAAGTAAAAGTAGTGACAAAGGTTATGTGGTAGTTTAACATCCAAAATGCTAGATTTTAGTATTCATAATTTTCTTAGTAGATATGCTTACCAGTATAATCACAGAAAGATTTATATGAAATAAAAAAATAATCTTGACATTTTGAATTTAAAATTGGACATTCAAAAAACCTTTAAATTCATTAAGCTTTCATTTTACTTTTCCTAAAATCAATTGTAAGTTTAAAGTATATATTTTAGGAGCATTCATTTTATAACTTTGTAGCAACAGGTGAGCTGAAAAAAAAAATCTGTCAAACTTGGCAATGGTTCAGAAAATATGTGAACCTGTCACTATAAGCAGTCTCAAAGGGCGAAATGCTTTACAGGAGCTAATTAACCTTAGAAAATAATTACACAAATATGCAAATGTTGTTTAGATAATTCCATGTGTTATCAGCTCAGGTAGTCCATCATAAATGCAGACCTTGCAATGCCTACGTAGTAGAATCTGGCCTACGTGATAAGGCTTTGGTTAGTGCATCACTTCTTATTTGGCATTTAACAATTAATGATGGCAAGAGTACGTCGGGAAATCCAGCGTGTACTCTGAGTACAGCCCAGTTTCACAGAGTAAATGTCCTATGCATTCTGCCACCAGCAAACTCTAACAGATTCACTTCTTTTCTTTTTGTGTGCTTTGTGTGTTTATATATGCTAAAATCATCCAGCTTGAAGGTACTCAATAGAAAATGAACTATGGTGTGAAATTCATGGAGAAACCTATAGAGAAGATGTAGGATGTTTGCATTTCTGTAATTGAAGCATAGTAGAAAGTCTTTCTTATTGAAATCTGTTTAGTTTCAAAATACATTGCTGGTAATATACACTCTCTGGATTATGCTTTGTAAATATGTAATGGTTATGGACATAGTGTGGGCTGCAGGTTGGAAATGACACAAATTTACCTAAGAACACCATCATCTCATTCATAAAATTCAGATTTTAGTAATATAGTATGTCAGAACTATATATTATAAACCACTCTGTTACATCCTGTGCTACCGTAATTGTGCTTAATTTTTATAGGGGGCAGCAAATATTTGGCAGAATTTGTTTTATCTTAAATTGGTGGGGATCTGGGTCTCCTAAAAAGTGAATAGTAAAAAGTAATAATTTTATGAAAGCCTTGGAAAATAGTCACATATGAAAGGCAACTTTTTTATAGCTAACATTTATCTCCTTTATCACCTGTTTTTTAAAATAATATTTTTCTTCAAGTTTTTATTTAAATTCCAGTTAGTTAATATGCAGTGTAATATTATACTTTTTATCCAAAAGAGAATCTACCTTCAAATTGCTTATATGCTAGAAGGAAGGAGAAGTGACATGGCAGATTAAAGAAATAGCAGGATAGAGAAGAACGAGTGAAATAGTACAGGATTCAATTTAAGCTACCTGGCTAATAGTAGAGGTAACAGGTAAACTTGAACCAACAATATTTTGCAGTAGTTTTAAACATAAGCAGATTAGTAATATGTATAAATAGATGTATATTTTTCATATATTTCTTGTAAGATATTGTGGGTCAAAAGTTAACAAAATCTTCTCTCTTCATGTAGAACATGAGAATTTGATCTTTAGTTAACTTTCTAGCTTTATATCCCTGGAAGCCTGATAAGGTGGTGTCTTCAATTTGTTTTCCCAGGAAATAGATTCTGAAGGTGCATGCAGGAAGTTTGTTGGGGAATTCTCTTGGAATCAGCACCTGTAGGGGAGTTTTAAAAATAGAATTTGGCAGAAGAGGTTCAGTTGCAGTACAGTCGCAACAAAGGCCTCATCTAACTTACTCCACATGGGTCTTTGGATCTGGAATAGCTTTTCAGAGATGTGTTGCCTTGAGGCAAGAGCTGGAGCCTTTACAGATCCATGTCATTTTGACCCATCGTGGGGTGTAAGTTGCCTCAGAGATGGGATTGTAACTTTAGGCTAGATAACTTTCTTTGGCTGAGAACAGTTCCTAGAGAGTGCCTCAGCTAAAGCTATCAGCTGCTAACACTTTCAACAACTCAGGAAATGAGTACTGTATAACTAGAGGGGATTCTAGGAAGCATAGGGAACATTGCCTATGGTAGAAAATGACCCCTGATTGGTAAACTGCTTCTGAATTAGAAGAAATTATAATGGAGTATAAATACCCAAAGCTCTGATCTTCCCTGAGGCTAGTAACTCTTGGAATTGGGCATGTCCCTTGCAGGCAGGGATCCTGGAAGCCATGCCTATGATGTTGTTGCAAGAGGCTATTAGCTTCTGTGCAATATAAGACTTTTAAGGCAGGATAACTCTTGCATCTGCCCAAGATGAGTCTGATTCCCTCACTCCCAAACTAATATTCTATGGTCCAAAGACAGTAACTCCTGGAAGCCTGTCTGGTCTGCTACAGGAGCTGGTACAAGGCTCCCACTAAAAAAGTATCGGCTGGTGCTCGCCTGTATCTTTTTGGGTCAATAGAGGGCAAGTGTGGCCCAGAATAGTCTTGTGTAATTATTTAGTTGTGACTATAGATGGCCCCCCCTTAACTGGGTATTGCAGACATTTTTTCAGTTGCGTCTCAGTTCTTAGAACATTTGGTTTTAAAATCTAAAGCTGGAGAGTAATTTGATAACCTTAAAATCAGGCTGAAAATGTTTAAGCACTTGGGGCACATGGGTACTTGAGCTTTCTTTTTCCTACTGCTGACAGGCCACTCCTAACGAGTATTGGCTCCATAGATTGTTGAGGGGAAAACTCAGCGATGATACTAATCTCTGAAAACAGTAGTCTTATTTGTGAATGGTGGAAAGAACCGTGGTTCTTAGCTCTCCTTTAGTCATAGATGGGTCCTTTGGGTCTCATTGGCAGTTTCCCTCATTTCCTATAAGTCACAAAGTTTTGCTGAGTTTCCCTTTATAATGACTCATTCCGTCCTTTCTTTTCCATTCACTCTGCTATCACCCTGAGTAGTATTATAGTCTTTATCACTTCATATATGAATTGCTGAACCTGCTACCTTGGATGTGTTCTCTGCTTTTAAGTTTTGCCTAATCTGAGCTGTACCATGAGATCCCAGACTGAATTTCATGGTAGAGCTTTGTCTAGGGTTTTTAGACTACAGCTCTTCCTTGACATGCAATGGGGTTGCATCTCAATAAACCCTATTGTAAGTTGAAAATACTGTAAATCAAAAATGCATTTGATGCACCTAACATATGGAACATCATAGCGTAGCCTTGCCTACTTTAAACATGCTCAAAACACTCACATTAGCTTATAGTTGGGCAGAATCATATAGCATAAAGCCTATTTTGTAATTTATAAACATATGTATTTGTTTTGTATTTTATAATAAAGTGTAATTTATTGAATACTGTACTGCAAGTGAAAAACATGTTGTATAGATACAGAATGGTTGTTGAGTGTATTGGTTATTTACCTTAGTGATCGTGTGGCTGACAGAGCTGTGGCTCACTGCCACCACCCAGCATCACGAGAGAGTATTGTACCACAGATTGCTAGCTGAGAAAAAGATGAAAATTCAAAATTTGAAGTACAGTTTCTACTAAATGCATATTTTTTCGTACCATCGTAAAGTCAAAAAATCATCAGGTCAAACCATTGTAAGTTGGTAACCATCTGTATTAATATGTAATCCAGATTTTCCTGGAGCATGAATAAGGTCCCTGAAAATAGTGAGAAGGAAGGCTTGAAAGGTAGATTTAGAGAAGATATTGGCTGAGAGTTCCAGTTATTTTGTAAGCATTGGGGACCATTTCACTAAATGACTTTTTAGGGCTGGAGAGTGGTTGATCAGGGCCAGGCTTCAGAAAGATTGTTCTGGCAACACAGTAAGGGGAAAATCTACTAGAAATGAGAATAGTTAGGAATCTTAAGAGGACCCAAAGTGATCTGGGAATGGAAAGGATGGACAGATTGGGTCTCTACAGTGTAAAGAAGAGTTAGTGACTGTGAGAAGAAAGCATGGAGGACCTCACTGAGGGCAGATGGTATGAATTTATTATAGGCCCATTGGACTGGATGTCAAGACAGTCTGCCAGGAATAAAGAAAGTAGTACTCCTCACACACCACTACCCCTTATATCTTTATATGTTAATACTCTTGTAAAATTGCAAACACGTTAAAGGCCAGAATTGTGGCTTACTTTTTATTAGCCTTGCACCTCTACTTCCAGCACAAAGCCCAGTGGGGACAGAGTAATATCCTCTGTTTTATTCTCTCTGTATAAAGAAAGATGTTTAGATCATCAAGTTATGTATGATATTTCTGCCTACTCTCAGCAGGCGGAACTTCTGTTATCTGTCTTCCTGTTTTGTTTTTACATTTCTTTCCTTGTAAGATATAATTAGGGTGACCAGATGTGTGCATTTTTTCTGGGTAGTCCCAATTTAGACCTGTTCTCCTCATACAATAACTAATAGTACCTTTCTTCACTCTCAAAAGTTTGTATAGTAAATTCTATGGTCTCTCCACATACATATACAGAAAAGTGCTAAGTTTATATTAGTCAGTTTGACTGTAACTATAAAGAATACATCTGTGTAACTACTACTCCAGTCAAGAAATGCAACACTGCCAGCCACTAGAAGTCTATTTCCTTTTCACAACTCTGTCTCTCTTCCTTACTTTTTTTATAATAATTTTTTATTATGTTATGTTAGTCACCATACAGTACATCCTTAATTTTTTATGTAATGTTCCATGATTCATTACTTGCATATAACACCCAGTGCACCATGCAATACGTGCCCTCCTTAGTACCCATCACCAGCCTATCCCAGCCCCCACCCGCCTCCCCTCTGAAGCCCTCAGTTTGTTTCCCAGAGTCCATAGTCTCTCATGGTTCATTCCCCCTTCTGTTTACCCCCCTTCATTCTACCCTTCCTTCTCCTACCGATCTTCCTGCTATTTCTTATGTTAGAGTTAACCACTATGCTGATTTTTATGATCACCATTTCCTACTTTTTAAATTATTAAAGCCAAAATGCCCTACATGGATTTCTTCCCAATTATCACTCTTATTTATTTTATGTACCTTAACTGTGGGTTATTTCATATGTATGTTACCAATAGGTATCTTTAAAAGCGTACTTGTGTTTTAGTATATGACTACAAGGTTGTAAGCAATCATCCTGAAGATAAATGTTGTATTTTCATTATTTATCTATTACACTAATTTAATGATTGAATCAACAAGACAGAGCTCTTGGCCTCAAGACTTTGATAATCAAACAAGCAATTACAATACAGATTATTCAGTATAATAATGGGAGCATGCACAAGATGTTGTAAGACGTTACCCAGCCTTGGGGGTGATAGGGAAGACTTTTGACAGGAGGTGATGTCTTGTTTGAGTTTGAAAAGCACATAGGAATTATGCAGGGTGCAGTGAGGGCAGAGCACGGGAATCACTTTCTAAACAAAGGAAATAGCACAGAGAAAAGAAAGTTTGGCACAATTAGGTTACTGGAAGTTGTTCCCTGCAATTAGAACACAGAGAGTGTTCTCTGTGGTCTCCTGCTGGGGGAGAAGGGTGTCTTTTGGGTCACCTTATATTTCAGAGCGGTGGTAAGAGATGCAGTTGAAGGTAGAAGTCAGATTATGAAAGGTCTTAAATGTCATACTAAGTTTGAACTTGATCTTGAGGGCAATGAATCAGCTTTGAAGCATCTAATAAGTAGGAGGTGACAACATGTTCATATTTGCATTTTTGAAAGTTTGTTCTCACTACAGAATTAGAGAATTTAAATAGACAATCCTAGAGGCAGTAAAAATGGGCTGGGAACCATTGTAGTCATCCAGTTGTGAAATGATAATGGTTTGAGCTAAGCCAGAGGAAATGAGAAAAGAGAAGTGGATGGATTTAGGATACAGCAGGGGGCAAAATCAACAGGATTTCAATGATCGATTATATGTGGAATTTGAGCAAGAGATAAATAAAAGATGCCCAGATTTTGCCTGGAGGTGGAGAGCAAAGACAGTGACACAGTTTTGTAGAGGAAATTTCTAATGCGATGTTGAACTGTTTGAGTTTGAAATATCTGTGGGACATCAAAAAGTAAATAACTGTCAAGCACTTGGATATATGGGTTTGGAGCATTGAAGACAAATTTGGGGTAGAACTAGACATCAGGGAACAATAGCTTCTAGGTGGCAAGGGAAGTCATGTTTTGGACCTTGATATGATATTATAAAATTTCTAAGATGGAAAATGTGAATAAATTGTCTTCATTGTCTAATACCATGACATTTTTAGGGAATTAGTCTTTGGTGTTAAAGCTTTGAAGAAATACTCGTACAAAATGTTTTCATGATTCTTTAGTTTTTATCAATTTGTTTTTTGTCAGTATTATTTAGCTCTTTGGGATTATTTCCTCACATTAGCCAGGTTTAAGCTTTAACCACAATATGTGTCAACTATCAAAATAAATACAACAAAATGAAATTATTATAGAGCCTTTGGAATTAAAGTAATATGCATACATTTATTAGGGTTTAGCAGGTTAGAAATACAGAAGCCCCTGGGTTTATATGGTAGAGTTCTCCCAGTTTTAGAAATAAAATGTGTATGGAAAACACTTTTACAAAAAAGTACATTTTTAAATAATTTAAATAGAGAATATTCGTCAATTTTCTGCTTCCTTTCGGCTTATAGCAATACTTAAAATTTTATAAATCAAATAATTTAGATTTATATTTCTTATAAAAATATTTTCAGATATAAATGTAGAAATTTAACTGAACTTTTTAGTGTTCTACTCTTCTGTCATAAGACCGCTGTAACTTTCTGCTGTGCAGTTCTCAAGTACATACATGTGTGTTTTAATATTTCAGATATACCAGAATGCAGGTACCCCTCAAAATATGGTTATTTTGAATATTTTGTTTCTGAGGATTATGGTAACAATTAAACTTAGCAGTAATTTACTAATACTTGAATACTTTTATTTATTCTCTAATTTGAACTTTCAGTGGTAGTTCTTTTGTACTGATACTGTTTTCAATGAGCTGCAACTGCCTTATTTCTTAAGCTACGTAAACAAGCATATAATTTAATTTTTGATTACTATGATAATAATTAAATACGGTACATAATATATCATACTTGTTTTCTTCCTAGGAAAATGGTTCTCCTGAAGAACATGCAATCTATGTGTGGGACCATTTCATAGCCCAGTCTGCAGCTGAGAATGTGTTTTTTGTTGCTCACAGCTATGGAGGACTTGCTTTTGTTGAACTGGTGAGTACATTTAACTCTATTTTTAATTCCCAAACTCTTTACAGACTTATTCTCCCCCACTCAATTTTAATTGATATAATTACTTAAATTACTTTTAAAAAGATGAAAACAAAATATTGTGAGTAAATAATTTTATAATGTTTGAAAAGAGTATTTATTTACTTTATTGTGGCAGAGCTTTTCCATGCTAACCAGAAAGCTTTTTGCCTATTCCTTATTTACATATTACTTCTTAATTTTTACAGTATAGAACATTTTCATGCGTTTGATGATACTTCTGTTTCCTGTGTTATATGTACAACTATTGAAGCATGTGTTATCTGTAAACTGTTTAAAATTTCAAGAGACCTATTGAATATTGGAGACCCTTGTGTTTATCTTTAACTAACTTTTGTCTCCACAAGTCAGAATTGATACTTGATCAGAATTCATATAATTAGTATTTAAACCATCAGAAGGTTTCCATTAATCTGCTAAGTGGAATTCATTGTTTGGCCATAAAAATGTTTGCATTTCAAAGTAACCTGATTCTTGGAATTAAGATTGTGTATATTATAGAAAAAATTATCAAGATTTAAAAATTTTGTCTGTGTCATATGCAGTGTTACAAGTACCACGCCTTGCGCCAGTATGAAAGGTTAATGGGATATAATCCATATCAAAAATGCACTAATGAAGAATTTATGCCTCCATGTCCATAAACCTTATGTTACAGGGATGTAACAGTGCCATAATAAAATGATTAATTTGATAAAAGTGCATTTGATAATTTTAAATCCAAATAATCTAACATGGACATTAAAAGCAGGCACAGCATTATTGTCTAACTTTTGTTTCAAAACTTTGATGTGCATATCTCTTTGTTGTGGGAATTAAATATATTTCCATGGCCTTTTCAACTTCCCCATACCTTATTGCTCACCCACATGATTTAGATATAAAACTGGTGGTGACACCTGGGAATATTTTAGCTGACCTAAATTCGCAAATGGCTTATGTTCTCTTAAGATCAATAAATAAGTTAAATCTTTTATTAAATGGATTTCACTTTTTAGAAATTATTTTCAAGTTCTTTTATTTCTGCTGCATTAATTTAATATATAATAGATATTTTAAGATAGCTCTTTAATATACTAGTATGTGAATGTTGTCTTTCAGATAGTTCTTTTAGCCCCTACAGATATAGATCTATATATACACACACACGTACACACATAGCATATATTTGTACCTTACATTTTCTTTGTAAGCCATTACATTACTTAAAATTTGAAATTTCATCAGCTCGAAGAGTAACTTAAAATGTGTCTGAAAGCCTGCAAGACTACCCAAATTCCAGATTACTGTAAAACATAAATTCCTTTTTTTTTTTTTTTTTTTACTTAGAGACAGTTTATAAAAAGCCTTTTGTACATCAAATTTGGAATTTAAGTGAATATTGGGTAGTTTTTAAAATGAACTTAAGATGACAGAGTAACAGATGACCAGTGTGTCAGTCCCATTTTGCCTGTCCTTCTTGTCACACACTGGTGGATATTTCTCCACTTTTGTTCCACTTTAATATAAAGCACACAGATGTTTCAGAACAAGACTTGACTTCTGACCTTGAGGCTATTAGGGTCAGGGTCCTCAGGGCCTGTGAAATTATCACAAGCTGAGCCAAAGTTTTTCTCCATCACAGGAAGTAACCAGTAAGTAAGAAGTTAAAAAGGAGCTTTGTCAGAGAGACAAGATGGTCTCAGTAAGGGTCAGCTTCTGTAGTCTGCTATCTCTGCAGGAGGTGCATGCATGGGAGGAGGAATATAATATAACCACTGGCACATCACATATCTGTCAGGCAACACCAGGACTGAGAAGTCTATTTAATGTAATGTACCTTGTTTAGGTTTTAAAATATTAATGGCAATTATCTCAACTTCATAATATTTGCTACTTTTTGTGAAGTAACTTTAATGTGGTTATGTTATTAGGGGTATACACATGGTGGCAACTGAAGAAAAAGTGGTTCCTGACCTAATAAAACAAATGCCTCTAAGAAAATGACAATAATAATAACTAAAACCACTAATGAGATTTACATAAATTTTTGACAAAGCTTGATTAATATATTTGAGGCTATTATGTTTCTACTTAATTTCAAAAGGATTTTTGAAAGATAGCATAAAGAAACAGCAAAACCATTGAAATATTTTTAAGCCTTTGCTTTTTCCCGAAAGTTGAATAATATTCTTTCCTATTCTCCCTGATATTCGTAGGGGAAAAGTCACAGTGTTTAAAATGTTGACAAATATTTATTCTCCCGGGATTTTCAACATTAGTGTAATGGATGAAATTGTTTTTCATGGATTCAAATTTTAATGTTAACTTTACAAGAAAGTGAATTGTGAACATCTTAAATTATGTTTTAGAATTTGTCTCAATAGTACATTGTTCACATCAGACATTAAATCGTTTCAGTAAAGTTTGACTTTTTTTGAATTGTCATAAAATTTTACTCCTGCTTAAAGGCTCTCCACTCACTCCTTCCTCCTCTCTTGCAATCTCTCTATCTCTCTTTATCTCTATCTCTGTCTCTTTCCACCCCCCGTCTTTTAGGAGCAATCCTAGTTTGTAATATCATGTTTGAATGCATGGAGTTTGTTTTTCTACCACTCTCATAGTCTCATATTATAAAATGTAACTTGTCATTTAATTAAATTAAAATTGTGTATAATTGTTTAATATTAAATGTGCTGCTAATAGATATCAGAAAATAAATTACTTTTGTATTTTGAGCACAAAATATTTGTAGGACTTTCATATTTTGCTAATTGTTGTTTTTGAAACCTGAGAACATTTATGATTATATCCTATTTTAAATTGTTGTGTTTCTCCTGAAAAATACATTATCATTATAATTATAATATAAACCAATGCTCATTTTATGGTAGTAAATCTTGGAACCTGATCAGACCTAACCTCATAAAAACAGTATATAGTTTACTAAAATAATGAGAAAAGTGATATTAAAAATATCCTTTTCACTGCATTTATAATCACCATATGGTAACAACCCAAATTTCTAATTCTCCAAACTTTCTGTGATCCTTGTAAAAATAAGTGTTAAGACAGCTCTGGTAGCAATTCCAGCATTCACTCATTAAAGACAAAATGGAAGATGGGAAGAACTATTTATTTTATGAATTGATAATGAATTTTAAAAAGTGTATCTGTCCAATGTTATCTTTTCTGTGTATTTAAATAGTTTCAATATAAAAAGTTACAGTTATTAAACTTTCATTTACAAAGTTTTAAATTTCTATTTTTAGAAATTCTGTTTTATACATGATAGAATTAGTAGTCATAACTCACACTTTTATCAAATTCATTCAGAGAGACATCTACAAATAATGAAGCTTACTTTTGCCTTATATTGTTAAAAAATCAAGCTCATTTTTTTAAAAATTAACTGTCATTAAAAACTATAGTTTTAAGCTTTTCATCATTTCTTTCACTAGCCACTTCGATGAAGTGATTCCATTGCTTACATTGTTGGTCATTGCAAAGTGCTTTGCTCTTCTTTTTCTAGCTGATAGTTTGACAAAATCAAGCAACCTTAAAATTTTCTTTTATTTGGAAATAAGTTAGTTTTACTTGTCAATGCCCAGTTTCCCAAATCAGCTCACCTTACCTCCCATGTTTGCAGTGCTCAATAAATCAATTTGCATTCAGATTTCTTTCTTTAGCCAAAGTGAGAGTGTTGATACTTTTTTTTATAAAACACATTAAACAATTTTAGCAAATGTATTTCATTAGTTTATTGAATCATCTTAGCTGATATAAAATTAGTGTTTTTCTTATGGCTTTTATTTCCTTTTCCATATAATTAGTGATATGTTCACAACCACCACTAAAAACATCACTTAAAATGTGTGAAAACTGCTCCTTTTGAAAGTATATCTCTACCCACTTTTGATTTTGGTTTTTCCATGCTTGTCAGCACTTGATTGGCACCTCACTTGCATGTGAATTAAGGAATGAAGGGAACGCTATTTCCCTGCCATTGTTCCATGCTGGGCTCCCTAGCCTTCAGGCAGCCGAAGCTGACCTTCAGCAGCTGATAGAGGACTAGTTTTTGGACATAACTGTGTGAGGACACTCAAGCTCAGTATACTCTGGGTCAATCTTTTTAAAAAACTGCCTGAAGCATGATTTGGATTTACGCTGAAGAGAAAATGGAATGGGACTAAAAGTATTCGGTCTTACCTTCAGTGACATCAGCTAACTATGACCTTAAAGAAGCATCAGTTACATTTTGTCTACAAAAAACAAAGTAAATTAGATATTGGTAGTATATCTGTATACCAGTGTATAGATATTGGTAGTAATGTGATCAGTGGAAAAAGCTAAAAGTTGGGCCACTAGGAATCAAGAATTGAGGAGAGGTAGAATAAGTAAGGGATAAAGCAAAGAAAAATTATCAAAATAATTGAGACCAAAAATACTTCTTATAAAGCTACTTTAAAATGTTGGTAATACAGCAAAAATAAGTTGCCATTTGTAATATAACTTTAATTTCTGATTCGGTTGCCTACATGATACGAACAACATGTTAATGTATGATTACAACTTGTTGTGTGAAATGCTCTCTTAATTTTTGAGTTATTTTATAGAAAGACAGTTTAGTTTCTAGAACTATTTTGTATGCTCCTTAAAGAGAAGAATCAGAAGTTATATTATTTTTATCTCCTCTATTCACTTTTATTTCATGCCTTGCATGTAGTGTAGATAACTGTCTTGATTGATGGTAACACTAATTTTAGAAGTTAGCTGCAAGAATCCAAGTGAGATCCAATAAAGGGCTTTACCCACATAGAAGTAGGAGAGTAAGCACGCATTCGAGATGTTAAGGAGGGGAGATTCTCCAGGCTTAGTGACATTGGATCCAGAAAGCTGAATGAGAAGAAAAAGAGTATAGTATATCCTTCCCCCATGCACACCATATCAAAGAAGATATAAAAGGAATCCAAACACAACAGATACATAATAATAAACAATGATTATGCTGATACCTAGGTATTTGGGGTAAGTGTTTGCATATATTATGTGGTTGATAATTGTGGTTAATAATAAATGAGTAAATGAGATATCAAGTCAGGGTTTTAAAAAGAAAAGGAGAGTTATATATACAGATGTGATTTGTTAATAAACTTCACAGGAGTTACCTGTGTATTGGAGTTTGATTTTTTTTAACTTTTATTCAAATAATTTTTAATAAGTATTAGGAGGACCGCTGTTTGTTCATTTTTATGTTAACTCCGCTCCTTTTGTCCCGTATCTAACCAGCCAACACATTTTTGTCATTTATCTTCCTCTGAAATATTGGTCATGTCTTTTCTTCTCTCTGCCCACTTTAATTTCATCATTTTACAACTATATCATTGTACTCTTCTACCCATTTCCTACTGGCTGCCTTTACTCATTATTTCCCACTGTATAGCATGCCACAGATAATATTATTTAAAAATTCCTTTTACCATGCTATTCCTGAATCACATTGGCCCCAGTTGTCTACTGTATCATGTCTCCTCTCTGTAACTTTAAGACCATCTGTATAATCTGATTATTTCTTTCCAACTGTATTTTTCCCAGTAGAAACCTTCAGTTCTAGTCTAATTTCCTTACTGCCATTGCCGCATCTCACTACGCCTCCATCTCTGGCCTCCAAGCCCAGTGTAGTAGAACACAAAACTCAGAAGATGACCTGGTTTAAATACCTAGTTCTGTACCCAAAAATTATGATAAATTGGACCAGATCCCTTTTGTGTGCCCTCCTCTAAAGGTACCCACTTCACAGCAAAGTTTGAGAATTAAATTAGAAAATTCCTGGTTTTGAGGAACTGAATCAGTGGTAGTTAAATGTGAGTCCAAATGCCCACAGGAGGTCCTCATTTTCATTTTGCCAATGCCATTTCCCCCTCCCAAGTGAAAGAATTTCCCTCCTTACTAGATTTTTCACAAAGTATTCTCACTTAACTCCACATTTTTCTGTAGTATTTATATGTTTCACAAATGAAAACTTTAGTTTTGTTTTACTAATTAGTTTTGTTTTTATCTTTTATCTCTGAATCTTATCTTGCCCAAGTTATCTGGAACAATGTTCTTGTTCCACCATCCCTCCCCAAGTTTGGAAACAATATGTATTGCAATAACATGAGTAGGCTTAAATATCTGCAAAGTTAATTGATCTGTATAGAGAGTTTAAGCACTGGCAATAAATCTTTTACTAATTAAACTTAATCATTCTTTGTACCCTCCGTTGGAATATTGATTAATTTGGGAATTCTGACTAATCAGTTCTTTCACATCAGACAGTATTACCTACCCTTTTTTGTTCCTGGTGTTAGTCTCTTACAATCTTTTTTCTACTGGTGTCCTCATCCCTTCAGCTGACTGAAAAGATGACTTCTTTGTGACTCACTCTTCAAAGTATAGTCTTCTCAGTCAAAGAAGAAAATTATTAACTAAGTTATAACTATATCCCCATAATGTTATATAGCAGTGTATGCATTAAGTCTAGGAAACTTTGCATTTCATCCCCAATTATGAGTTTAATATTACCTTTTCTTTGATAATTAGCTTGCCTTTGCTTATTTCCTTTTTTTCACTCTAAAACAAGTTTTTTGAGGTTAATTAACATATCTATTGAGATATAAATAAGATCTATTAAGCTTTCTTGAGATACAATTCACATGCCATAAAATTTATCTTCTAAAGTATCCAATTCAGTGGTTTTTAGTATATTCAGAGTTCTACAACCATCACCACTGTCTAATTTTAGAACATTTTCATCATCACAAAAGAAACTGAATATCCATTAGCCATCACTTCCCATATTTACAATCCTACCAGCAATGTTGGATTTCTCTACAACCTCACCAACACTTGTTATTGTTTGTCTTTTTTATTTCTACTATTCTAGTGGGGGTGAACTGATACCTCATTGTAGTTTTTATTTGCATTTCTCGAATGACTAATGATTTTGAACATGTTTCATGTCCTTATTAGCCATTTGTGTGTTTTCTTTGGAGAAATGTCTTTTAAAATTTTTGTCCATTTTTTTTGTGTGTTGTCATTGGATTGTTGAGTTATAAGAGTTCTCTGTATATTCTGATACAAGTCCCCTATCAGATACATATTTGCAAATGTTTTCTCCCATTCTGTGGGCTATCTTTTCACTTTCTTGAAGATATCCTTTGAAGTACAGAAGTTTTTATTTTGATGAAGTTGAATTCATCTAGTTTTTGTTTTTGTCACTTGAGTTAATTTTTGTACATTGTGTGAAATATGGTTCAACATCATTCTTTTAAATGCAGATACTCAGTTGTCTCAGCACCATTTGCTGATAAGACTATTCTTTCCCCTTTGATTTGTCTTCACATCTTTGACTATAAGTATGTAAGGGTTTGCTTCTGGATCCTCAGTTCTGTTTCATTGATGTATGTGTCTCTCCTTATACCAGTACCCACACTTTCTTGATTATTGTAGCTTTGTAGTAAGTTTTGAAGTTGGGAAGTGTGGATTCTCCAGTTTTGTTCTTCTTTTTGAAGATTGTTTTGGCTATTCTGGGTCTCTTGCATTTCCATATGAATTTTAGGATCAATTTGGGAAGTATGGCCATATTAATAATGTCTTCCATTCCATGAACATAGGCTTTCTTTCCATTTATTTAGATCTTTTTTCAAAAATGTTTTGTTTTCAGTGTACAAGTCTTACACTTCTTTTCTTAAACTTATTCCTCAGTATTTTATTCTTTTTACACTGTTGTAAGTGAAATTATTTCTTAATTTCATTTTCAAATGGTTTGCTATTAGTGTAAAAATACAATTTTTATGTTTTGGTCTTATAATCTATAACCTTGCTGCACTCGTTTATTTGTCCTGGTGTGTGTGTGGGTGTGTGAATTTCTTAGAATTTTCTATGTTCAAGGTCATATAATAATGAATAAAAATAATTTTACTTCTTTTCTGATCAAGATGCTTTGCTTTTCTTCTCTCTCCTTTTTAATTTTTTTTTTTCCAATTGATCTGTCCAGTACAATGATGAATAGAAGTAGCTATAGTAAACATCCTTTGGTTCCTGGTCTTAAGGAGAAAGCATTAATTGTTTCATCATTAAGTATGATATTACTTGTGATTGTTTCCATTCTTGATAGATCTTTTCCACTAAGGACCTTCTGTGCTTCTTAAATGTTTATATACCTCATTCACACCAAGATCAGTTTGCTCAAAAGGCTGAAATGGAGAAAAATTTCACCAATCTTTAATAAGAATCTTTTTTAGAAAAAAGGATCCATACTACTCCATTAGAATTACCTTTTGAAGAGGTTTTTCAGTATCCACATAAATGGGCTGCATCCAGGTCTCATTGCCCTATGGCTGGGCAGGTGCAAGATTGGGCACTCTATCTGTTAACTCAACAGACTGCCAGGAAACCACTAGTAAATTAACACAATAATATGTTAAGGAGAACCCAGAGAAATTGATATATTAATTTGTTAGATATAAATCTTTCTACAAGAAATATTTCCTTTTCATTGGTTTTATGAAATATCTTAATGAGAGATTTTGCATTTTACTGCAGGTATGAGAGCATGATTGACTGTTATAGACCTTTTATAAGGGGGATTGTAGAACACATTTCAGTTAATAAAGAGGCTGTTTTTGCTATACATACAACATTATGATAATCACTCAATGTAAGCACTTCCCCAAATAAGATTCCCCACCACAGTGACACCTCTGATTTGTACCACAAATTGAAAAGAGCTCTTAGAGGACAAAAATTTTGCAATCAAAACCATTTAACTTCTGTCTTAGAAGTTGGACTTCAATCCTTATTAAATAATTTACTCAAATTAACTCAGGGAAGCCAGGTAGACTCAGACTCAAACATACTAGATCCATGTTGGGATACAGCTTGAGAGAACAAAGATAGAAGCCAGATCTGGGCAAAGATGTCATTACTAGAGTTTAGAATGGGTTTAAGAAGAGCTAATTTAGCTGGCAAGATTGACTTTGGAGGGAGTAGCAGGTGAAACATCACTAGGTAAGCAGAAATAGAGCATGGTGAACTCAGGCTTAAATTAAGAGGTATAATCTGGTAGCAGAGAACAGAAAATCAAGGCATTGGGTGATAAATGAGTAAATAGAATGTAGTCACTGGTTCTAAGTGTACCTCTTCTCTCCAACCATACCCTACGTCACTGCATTATAGGGAAGGAAAAGGGGAAAAAAGAACAGGATCCAGCACTGGGGAAAGGATAAACAAAGCAAGGTTTAAGACTTCAAGCACTGGCTAGGGGTTTAGAAATGGAATCCTTTCCTGAGAAAGAGGTTATAGCAGTAGGCAAAAACATCAAAAAGATTATGAAATGATGAATCGAGGCAGAAGTCCAATTTATGTGGCTTAGATCAGAATGGGATACAGTAGAATACAGCATCCTAAGGTTATTTAGATACCCAGGGTTTATCCTGGTACTGGTTACCAGGTTTCTATGCAATAAGGGAGATGAGGTCAGAAGATCTATCATTTTTCCTGTTCTCATGGCTCTGAAATGATCACATTATGAGTGTGAAACCTTTTGTGCCCAGAGAAACAAAGTGATATTCTTCTAAGCTGCTGTGTTCTTAACTTTTTGAGTTGGAGACTTTTAACCCCTATACGTATGTCAGTTCACTCTCCCCTCATATTTTTTGTTATTGGTTTTCAGCACCTTTTTAGTGAATAAATTTAGATCATAGTAAAGCCACCTGGATCTCATAAATTTGACTTTATAGAAATTATTTCTTGGGTTTGAATATTTTGCCTTCCAAACAATAAATGGCTTAGAAAACTATTAAAGATACTAATTCATTTTTTCATTTGAACATCCCACTCTGGGGGAAATACTGGGAAAATAGATTAAAGCACATGATCCCTGGCTGCAAGAAGGTGATAGGCTAAATAGGAAGCACATTTAAATGGAGTAATATATAGTAAGATGCTTGTGAAGTAGCATTGTAGCCAAGACGTTAACTTCCCCAAAATGAAGATCCATAACATAAATTTATCTTGTTTAAGTATTGGGGAGGATTGTTTCTGTTAATAAATTGATATGATCTTTTTATCAGAAAATAAAAACTCCGTAATGCATTTTTACCCTTGTCTCCTACAAACCCAGAGCTATTGTTAGTTTTTGATTTCATTAATTATTCTCATCTGTGATCATTTATTGAACGTCTTAATTCATAAATATATTTTGCTTTAAGTCATCTCAGAGTCCTTTTCTTTAATTGGCTAAGAATAAATAACACATTAATTATTTTCTCTGGTTCCTATTATGCTGCTAGCCTGTCTGGGCCTATAATAAGTATATACGCAATAAATAGTTTTTGATCCTGTATTTATATAGAGATAAGTTATCAAAAGTAGATCTCAGATGGTGCTTCGTTGAGTCAGATGAAGAAAGTAAGGTCTGGGCATTCATATTGAGCCACAACATAGCGCAAAGCAGGGTGAACAAGAGAACAAAGTTGATTATTTAAGATGTAGAACTGGGACATTTAGAATCAGTATGCTTGAGTGTGTAGGAGGTATAGTCTGTGTCTCAAAATTTTGGACACTTGGAAGGGCCATTCATGGAAATTGGTCAGTGAATGAAGAAAAATAACTAAGAAGTTATTGAAATCTCTAATCAAGGGAAGTAGCCAAGCCTAACCCTAACCCCAAAACTAGTTATATTTTCTGTGATTAAATTGAACAAGTTAAATCTTATATCATCTATGGAAAAAAAATTGCCTGTTTAAATATGTATTAGTGTATTCAGATTTCTTCTTAGTTTTCCGTATGTTATTTGAATTTTTCTCATAAAGAAGTTTATCAAAGAGCATAAGAGTACAATAAAAATTGCTATTTAATATTTCAGTGACATTTTTATAATTTAGTCAAATGATTAAAAAGTGTTCTAATTTCTAATATACCTAGTTTATGCCTAATATCCATAAATCTTGACATCTAACTTCTAACATCTTATCTCCAAATTTCTTTACTACATCAATCAGACATCTGGATTAAAAGAAAAACTTGGCATTTATCTTTCTAAAGGAGAGGCACTGGTCAGAAAGATAAAGCACCTCAGCTTTCTCCTGTAGAAATTCCCTATCTTGACTTCTTTCCAGTTACAAGACGTCAAGGGATGCTGTATAATTATAAATGTTGATTTTCTAAAAAATTCTAGTAGCCTGTCTGCTAACAACAAAGAAACCTTGACTTTCTCAATAAAGTGGTGCCCTGTGAACAATTGTCAGAAAATGATATGAGATCACTAACCCTATGCATTGCCTCTGTTATATTACTGCTCAGTTTACCTCAGAAAAAATTATTTCCAATGTCATTAATAGTGTAATAATAGTTTTTACTGCTGTTACAGGCTCAGCCTTAAATTTTCAGTTCTGCATTTCTAGGCTATCTATCTAAATATTAGACTTATTTATATTATGTCCAAATATTAAATGTGTAGTAATATATTAGCTATCTTTAGCATATTATAAACCTTCACATGTAGTGACCCTTGCCTTTACTCCAAGATCTTACAATAGATTTTCAAGTACAACAGATATCTTCTAATCTGATTGCTGTATTAGAGCCCTCTCCCACTCTCCTAGAGCCCTGTCATTGCTATTATAATAGAATCCATATAATCTGTCAGCCAGCCATGGGGGCCCAAGACATGGTTGGGTTAAGAACAGTTCTTTTTTTTTTTTTTTTTAAAGATTTTATTTATTTATTTGACAGAGATAGAGACAGCCAGCGAGAGAGGGAACACAAGCAGGGGGAGTGGGAGAGGAAGAAGCAGGCTCATAGCGGAGGAGCCTGATGTGGGGGCTTGATCCCATAACGCCGGGATCACGCCCTGAGCCGAAGGCAGACACTTAACCGCTGTGCCACCCAGGCGCCCCAAGAACAGTTCTAAACAATTCATAGCAGTCTTTGAAAATGGTCATTTTAAATAGAATTAGCATGTATGATTGTGTCACACACCAGAAGACAGCAACAGCGTCTTCGTTCTTCAATAGCTGCACTAAATACTGTAACGATACTTAGTGTGCACCAGGCACTGTCCTTACCATGCACTTTATATAAGCATATTTTATCTCATTTAATCCTCATAAATCTTTGCAAGTTTTGTACTGTTATCCCCATTTTGCAGATGAGAACTATTTAAATATATCTTTTCTTCCTTTGAAGGCAGACCTCTCATTTTGTTACCCTGGGTTTTGGTGTGTTTCTTCTCTCATCAAGTACCTATGCCAAGTCAATGGTGTAATATACTGACTGTGGTGACTCTTACTCCTAAGACGACCTTCTGGTTTTTCATATATTTCAGGATTCAGGTCTGCATTTCTCTGTTGAAGTACTTGATGATTAGGTTTTCATTCTCTATCCTATTTGCTGCTTATTTTTTCTGTGCCTTCCATGTAGACTTTCAATTTTAATCAATTCTTAATTACCCAAATTAATGAAGTGTAAAGAAGGTGTGGAAAATTTAAAATAACAGGCAGTCCCAAATCATTTATATTTAAATTTTGAATATGTTTTGATGTGGTGCTCTGGAAATTCAGTTTAAGCTGAAAAATTGAAAACAGTTCATGAAGATCTGGAAAGCAGATGAATTTCCTTGGCCAAGCCCCTGGTTGGCTTTCCTTTGCAGCTCATTCCATGCTAGAAATAGACAGCTGTCTTCTAATACCAGCTAAATAGACTTGACCTTTCAAGTCTCTTTGGAACAATCTCTGCTATCAGTGTTTGCTCCTTTGCCTTACCCGTATCTGTACTTACACCTAGAAGTAATAGCTTTATAACACAGCAGCTACCAAGTACCAGACATTGTTTTAAGTGCTTTGTATATATTAACTCATGCAATCCTTAAAACAACCCTGTGCTGTATGTATTAATATTTTCTCAGTTACATATGAGGACACTGAGGCACCAAAATCACACAACCCGGTAAGTGATGGAGCCAGAATCTAAACTTAAGTTTTCTGACTCTAGAGTCCAGGCTCATAACCATTATGCATACTGCCCCTCAGAAGAGACCACTAGTTTAGGATGCTAGTGGATGTGGTCATTAAACATTGTTTTAGCAAGGCATTTTACAACTTACATTTAACTCTTTTGGGTGGATGTGTTAACCCTGTTGTACAGATGAAACACTGGGAAAGGTTGAGGAACTTGTCCAAGGTTGCATAACAAGGGTCAGAGCCAGAATTGAAATCCAATTTGAAATCAAAATCCAATGTGAGAATTAATGAATTTACCCAAGAAACAGTCTCCCCTCTGATGGGTTTTTGAAAAAACTGCATGAGATAAATTTATGTTAAAATTGGGTATTTTTTAGTGGTGCCTGGGTGGCATTCAGCCAAGTGTCGGACTTTGAGGTTGTGATCTCAGGGTCATGAGATCAAGCGCTGTGTCTAGCTCTATGTTCAGCATGGAATCTGCTTAAGTTTCTCTCTCCCTCTCCCCGTCCCTCCCCCCACCCTGCACTCGCTCATGCGCGCGTACTCTGTCTCTAAAATAAATAAATAAATCTTTAAAATAGGATATTTTTAATTAATGAGGGAGCTTTCCATTCAAAAAAAATCTACATTTGTATTTATAAAGTACAGAATTCTTTAGTAAACTGAATATCATACCTAACATACTTTTTAAACCAAGAATATGCTTTTGAAAGCAAAAAATCTCGTATTTTGCAGATTTAGATCACGAAGGATAGAATTTCATTATTTGCCTGTCACAACGTCAACACTATCAAATATTAGTTGATAGTATTCCAAAATCGTTTCTCCTTTTTTTCCTACATATGGGAGAAAATATAGCAATTTAAATATTGTAACAAAAAGTGAAATCATAGTTGCTTCATCCTTTGAATTTTACTTACTGTAAGTTGGAGTTTACATTTCACTGTGAATACCAGACTACTCAAAATTCTTATATTCAAAATTAAAATTGGAAAAAGGAAACATTTGAGTCCCTATAATTAACCTGCTCCTTCATGCCTTTCTGATTTACTATAAGCACTTCATCTGATATCTAATACTTGAAAAGCTATAAAAGGGTATTATAGTGCTTTGATTTTATATCTCCATGCTTGCTCCATGTAAATAGTAAAGTTTTTATAAAGCTTTAAGTCTAAAGAGGATCAAACACATGAATGACATATTTACTTATGCCTTAGGAAAAAAATCTTATTAGACTAAATTGAAACTTAAAATCTTACCAATGTAGAAAGCACTAGAAATGTGAAAACTAAAAAGCTATGTTTATCCTGCATAGTCTCATATTTCTCTTCATTGGCTAAATAAATGAGTGTTTTAAGATATCTGTGTCCTTTCAACAGCTAAGTAAACGGCTCTACATAGTGAACTTTATATCAGATGTCAGATTTTCATATTTTATATAGCGTTTGCCAAGGAAACTTCATACATCAGTAACTTAAGGAAAAATCATATATTTTATTTTTATTATTGGAAGTATTTGCTACACACCTCTTAGAGAATGCATCTGCAGCTGTTTCAAATTTAAAATTCCAAAGTAAGTGTAGTAACAGATATTTACAGTTTTTTGTTCATTTGATAGCGTCTTTATTATTGTTGCTGACGCTGTAAATCTTATTTAAAATACGATTTTGTCTTCTTTTAGGTTATGAAGGGCCTTTTTAAAAAGTGAAATTCCTAAGGAGAAACAGTGGGTTTAAAAACAAATGAGAAATGAAAATATTTAGGAAATAATTTTGAACTCAAGTACTTCCTTGAACACCTGATAATTGAGCATTTTTGATGTAGCCTTATTCAGCATCTGACTTGCCTTCAACACCGTTTAACAGGGATAGAGCTTTGTGTACTAACTTTGTGTACTAAGTAGCCCTTGAGCTTATTATGCATTCTAATCAGATTTTAGAGTGGTTTTGGAGATACAGATTTTAACTTTAAAAGAAAAACTGCTCCTATATCAATAGGTTAACCCCTATAGAGAATAATCTTTGGTGACTGAGAATGATGACTATAATTTTATATCTTGAATTATTTTTCCTACCACATTTTCATTTATTCCTTGTTCAAGAACTACCTGAGACAGTGTCTGCTTTTTTTAAGGCTTTCATTTCCTGTTCATGAATACAAACTAGTAAAAATGTAACCTTCTGAAACATCAGCAAAATTCAGCTATGCCAAGAAATTTTAAGAAATCAGAATTTTATTTGCACACTCTCAAAAGTAATGCTGAGTGTTTCTCCCATGTTGTTTTCTTCCTCTTTGCTGCACTCTAGATCCCAGAAAGAGTTTTTAACCAGCTATTAAAAATAACCCATTTTAAGAATTCGCAGGAAGTGTGAGGTAGTCATCAGTATATATTTACTGTCTGAAGCTGATATAGCTGTAAGGTTTTTTAGATCCAATTGATCTATTGCGCATGTTCCCTCCCTAGGTTGCAGGACGTGCTTCTATTTGCATAAGGCCCTGGGCAAGGTTCTTTCTTGCATTGATTGGCCTGTCCAAGGCAGCCTGATGTGTTCTTGCATTGATCACTTTGTCTTTTCTTGGAAGACAGTGTTACACTGAGTTCATCTCAAACATTCTAGGGAGAAGGTAAAACTTTACTGCAGATGTCTCAATTTTATTCAGATGTTCCTTTGAGTATAGGCCCTTTTTGCAAGGATAAGTATCTCTTTTTTTCCTTAACTAATTTGGATGTTTCTGCAGTTTGAGTGCACTGTAGACTAGATTATATTTGAAAAAGCTACGTTAAAGAAAATTGCCAGAGTATATGCCATTTATCTTGTGCTATTTTTGTTTTTAAAACAGTGTATCTCGCTTCCAGCTTAAAACCATTTTCTTTAAAGTTCTCTTAAACCTAGGCATAAACTAAAATTTACTGGTGTTGTGATAGGTTACCACTTATCTTTACTAGCTTTATAGATTCCTTAGTTTCAGTGAGATATGCATGGCTTTGTGTGTTTAAGAAAATAAGGAGTTTTATAAGTTTCACAATGAAACGGTGATCCAGAATGACATGCCTGTTACCATTCATCGTTATTAGTAAGTAATGTTAACGTGAGTGGTATGTCAAATATGGAAATTTTTAAGCAGCTACATATCAATATTGACTATGTAAACTTTATTTCATTATGTCATAACTTTTGTGGTAGTGTGTTATTTGGTGATAATGGAAACCTGAGTTTAAGAATTAAGTCTTCAACCAAAGCTATGAGAAATTGAGCAATGAATGTTTTGCAGTTTAGCCCTCTTTATTGGCTGGTCCTTAAATCAACATTTATATTGTCTGCCAAAGAACATATTTGCCTACACAGCTAATTATCAAGAAAATGCCCATTACCCCCAACCTATTTACTACATCTTTAGTGAGGAACTGCTGAGACGAACGTAGGCTTCTGTCAAGATGCAGGGCAATATCCTCTTCCCAACCAGCTTGCTGTTTCATCAAAGCCTATGTGAATTTATGAGAAGGTTTACTTTTGGCAAAGACTTAGAAATGTGTCATGGCTGAATTTGATTATTGTGCTGCTGGTAATTAAACTCTGCTACGACAATTCCTTAATGGTTTCAGAAAGCATATTTAGTAACACTTACTACAAATCAGGACATTTTTATATACGCTCTTTTATCTTCATTAAACAGGTCACTATTTCTGAATATTGTTAAAGTATAGAAAATAAATGTTACAGAAAAACATTGCGTCGATTATTTCACTCAGTGGTGTCACTGTGGCATCACTCGGTGTGTCACAAGACACAGAAACCTTCTTCTACTTTAATAATTCTGTTTTGTAAAATTTGATAGAAAATATAAGAGATCACATTTCTTTTATTTGCATCAGAAATGCTAGAATTCATGCTTTAAAATTAAACCTGGCGTGAATTCAGTGTTTATTATACAAGGGCATTAACCATGTCAGGTTGTTAGATAAGGTCATTTGCTGTTTTAAAGGTACCTCTAAAAGCTACAGCATTAATGAGATATATACATGAGTTAGGTGAAATTTTCGCATCAAGTGGAAATGTCAGTAAACAATTATTATTAATTTAAATAACATGTATTAGAAAACAGGGCCTTATATTGGAAAAATTAGTTCTGAGGGGGTGATGGAAGCTTAAATTAAATTAAAATGTGTTGAGTTGTTAATCATTTGTATACATATTCATACAAATAAGAAAAAAGTATTCATAGAATAGGGATGTAATTTTTTCTAAAGTTTAAATATAAGTTTGCTAGTTTGGGAAAATAACTTGTGAAAATACCAATGAAAAAGGCATATGAAAGTATTGAAATGAAAAACCTCTTTAGATTCTTAAAAACAGCTCTTCAAAACTGAATTCAATCTGTGGAAACCGGGATATTACCTCGCAACTTTTGTTCAGTGCATCTCAACTTTGTGCAAGTATAGCTCTCTAAAATGGAATTGTATAGTGTTTGCACATTTTTTTTCCAGCTACAATGAAACGTACATCATCTTGCATAATTTACTTGTCTCTGGTGGTTAATTTGCATATCTGAATGAGTAAGTATATATCTTAAGCTCCTGCTAGATGTAAAATAATCTCATGAATGGAGAAGCGCTCTTTTACCTCAGAAGTCAGAGGAGTCTATATTTCACAGCAACCCAGGATCAAACAAGCTAATTCAGATGCTGGAAAGTGCTTTTGCTTAGCTGTGTGGAAGAACCATTGACTGCCTACAGCCAACAAGTGTATGGTGCTACAGGAGATGCATTGAAAACCCCTTATAGGACTGAATGACAACCCCAAATACAAGTGACCATGTGCAACTATGAATAGGTATAAATACACACTTCAGCTGGCCAGATTTTCTGCTATATAATTCAGTCACAATTGCTGTATTTCTCCTCCAAATTTACACCACATAATCAGCTGCTTGAATGGACCCACACTAGAGAAATATAATTCAGTATTTGGTGGGGAAAGAAAGAACTTGGCCTCTGTGCAGTTCTGTCAAGATGTTGTATCATGCCCACTCTTTTTATTACTGCTCAGGTACTACTCAGGACCTCAGACTTAGAAGAGTCTTCCAGACTTTCCCGCGCAGGGATATCAAGGTCTGAATGTGAAATATGTTCTCTGTGCTCAGTCTCTTTGTAAGACATATTTGAGGAAACTTGGCAGGGGACGGGGGTGGGGTGGCTTTTGTTGTCAGGTGCTGGGAAACATAAAGATGGTGAAATAACTGGTAAAAAGTTGTCCACTGAAAGCCATTACTTTTTCCCATATCTAATGAAGAAGTAAGAGATTGCTAAAAAGCTTTCAAGCTTAATGGGTTTTCAAATACAGGAATAATTATTTTTAAATCATAGAAGGAAGAATACGCTGATTTCAGCCCTCTTCTCATTATTTCCCTTTGACAAAGCATCATATATTTATTGATGATTTCTAGAAGTTACCATATTTCCAATGTAGCATATTGTAAGTTTGAGGATTTCTAATAACACCATAGTAACTTAGTAGTAAAAATTATTAATCATTAACTATGTATTAAAAATATATCTCTTCATAAAGTCTTAAAAAGGAGTTTTTCGTCTGGTTAATGAAATAAAATTTGATCTCTCATCTTTAAGGATATGCTTGTAAATTTCCTGTCCCTGTCTATGATATTATTATATATAGCACTCTGGTTGCTTAAAAACTTAAGTTGTAACTATGATTTTTAACTCACAATAGTATATGTAAAAATTCTAAATTTTTCAAGATATAATTAAATATAAAAATCATTAAGATACACTTTGTTTTATGCAAAAGTGTTACTTTTCTGAAAATAAAGCAAATAAATAAGAGGTTATATAATTTCTGAGTAAAATAATAGTTTACTATCTTTCTCTTACTTTTCTTCACTCCTGCCCCAAGATAGTATTTTAAAAAACATTTATTGGTTAATAAGCAAGTACTGACCACTGTTGGTAAAATTAACCAGCTGTAAATATTTAAAATATCTCTGTGGCTAAAGAAATAATGTCAAAGACTAATATTTGCCTTATGCTGTATTTGTTCTTTCCAACTTTTAATAATATTGAATTATTCCTGAAAGTATAGTACAGTTTTGCTTTATCATCCTGAAGAAAATGTTTTCGGTGTAATGAGAGTTGTTGATTAAAAATGTATTATGGTCAATTATTTGATACATATTTATGATTGTTTAAGTATGTGGAAGCACTTACTAATCTTTGTGATATCATATGCATGAAGAGATAGTTGCATGTTAGTTACTTGAATGAATACACATACGTTAAGGAAATAACTTCCTTTGAAATTATTTCTCTCTTATACTCCTTTTCTGCCTCTAACCACTTTACAAGAATCTTTTTGTTTGCAGTTATTTAGGACACACATGCAAAAGAAAATCTGTATTTGAACATTCTTAATGTAGGCTTTAGGAAGTTAAAGCTAAAAGCTCACATTGTGAAAATTTATCTTTTTGTTGGTGTCTGTGTACATATACTTTCAAACTCTTTTATCTGAGATGTTCTAGAAAGGAATCAAATGTAATCATGGTCATGTTAATGCTGATAATAAAATACATGGATTACAAACCTTTTCCATTTCTTTTAACCTTGTAGGAATAATAATAGCTCCTACTCACCATTTTAATCCAGCTGTGTGTGAACTTAGCTTCAGTCTTCATACTCCTACCCCAGCACCTTTTTCATACAACAAGCATGGACCTGTTTACCTTACCCTTTTTCTACAACACAGAAAACCTGGCCTGGACATGTATTCATACATCCCCCAAATTTATATTTACAGAAATGTTCTGGGTTAAGTCTAAAAAATTCTTAATTTTTACCTCTGAGAATGGAAGCTTCTCTTAATGGTGTTCCATTATCTCTTAGCTTTTAGAACTTATCCCTTTATTTTTCTTGGGTCTTTTGGGAAGTGATGTAGGTCGGTGGTAGGGTGGGGTTGGAAATCTCATATCACTTTGTGCCTACATTAATGACAAATGATCGCCAAATATCTTATAGTGAAATTAAAGATGAAACTGCAAATATCCATGAAAACAAAAATTTGTAAAAGAGATAAAAGAACGCAACTACTTCCTATAAATAATGTTTTTGCCTATTGAAGACTTACAGGAGAGTACTTGATGTTTAGTGCTAATTGCAATAGCATTTTATACAACTGTTCTGCCAAGTAAAAAATCAGACCTCTCCCCTCACAATTATACAACTTTGGTTTTTCACTATCACCTGTGTAAGCAGGTACCTGTTTTTACTGATTTAGGATAAAATTATATTTCCTATGGAAATTTTAATGAGAACTCATATTTTTTGATGTAACAAAATAGGTATTACTACAATTAAATTGAACATAAATATGTCCATCTGCTTTAATATCCTTAACATTACTTAAATACTGTGACAAGCAAAAAAGATTGTTGTTGTTCTTTATTTTTAACCCTAGATTTTAACAGCCCTGCCAAAATTAAACTTCTAAAAAAAAAAACCTCAACTGTAGGCATTTTGCAACTTTTTTCTAAATTTAAATAGTTGAAGTGTCAAGCTTCTGCTTTAACCAGAAGTTATAGTAAAAGTCCTAAATACCTATCGACTTTTAACTATCATTTGGACCTGGTATTTATGCATACTAAACTATTGTGTTTGCACCTTACTCATTTTAAAGATGTAGCAATTTAAACGCATATTGGAATCTTTTCATAAAAGCCTAATTATGTTCCTTGCTTTTAAAACAGCAAACTGGTAGTATATACATTACTGGTTTATGTGGAAAAGTAGTTGACAAATGATTTCCTATATAAATGCATGTTTTAAATAGCCTTGAACTTTTTTTTTTCCTGCCGTGTACATTTGCAAATAAAATCAAGCAATTGTTTTTTATCAATTTGTTTTTCATTAACAATTTCTTTGTCATATACACCTAGTCCTATGGCTTTTTTTCTGTCTTTTTTATTTATCATTTTTATTTTGTATGGATGTTTTCTTTTACATTGTTTTTGTTTGTTTGCTTTCATTTATGGCTTCTATACCAAAAATTGCTATTAATAAACTAGTGACCTAGACAGTATTTTATAGAGTGAGAAGCTAAGCTTACCTTTTTTGTCATCTATATCACTCTGTAGATGTCTCATTGATCTTTAAAAATAACTTTTAAGTTTTCTCATAGATTATATTCAGAAAAAGTATTTCTTAGCTTCAATTCCATACAATATGTGTAATATTTTTTAATATTTTAATTTTGTTGCATTTTCTTCTGAAGACAAATGTATATTTTATCTATTTGTATTTCAAATTTTAGGATCCAGTATTCAGAACATGCACGATAAAAGTTAGACCGTTTTTAAGATCCGTCTCTAATATGGGCTAAATATGCTAACCTTCGATTACCAGCAAAAAAGAGAAAAATTTTAAGCACTCATTACAGGTTTAATTACAATTTCGGATGGGTTTTCGGACTCCATTCTGGCCATTCCACTTTAGCCATTCAGGCCATGCTGCCTGTATTGTGTATTCAGCAGTTGCTATTAGACGTCTTCACAGTGACTGATTCTGCTGGGCTTGCTGACACCCGCTTCATGCATGGCCTGCTGTGCTGGGTGGAATATTTTTTCTGAGCTGCCTGGAACATTAAAGACATCTTGGCCATGTCAGTCTGTATACAGTGTGTGTGTATGTGTGTGTGTGTTCATGTGAGTATGCATTCCTGAGCAAATCATTATTAAATAAATGATTATGTGGTATAATTTTATATACATGTAAAATTTTAAATTTGAATAACAATGGTTTTATAATTTATTACTGCATATATTTTTAATAATTTTAGTTCAGTCAGCATTAGCAAGTTTCCTTTAGCTTTTATTGTCTGTGGTTATTGACACTAGGGGGCACTGCTTGTCCTCAATTGCATCTTTCTTCAGGAAATGAGTAAAAATACTCAACTGATTTCTGTGCTCCTACTTTAATTAACAATTGAATTTAGAGAACTGTAGGCTATTTAATTCTTTGCTATTTTGGTTTTATTTCTAATGCCTATATGTAGTGCTAACAAAGGGGGTGGAGCTATTGGTTCTCACAAACAAATACAGTATCCAGTGCCCCATACAGTAACTTTTTTTTCCCCATTGGAAATGTCATTCTTGGCAAAACCAGAAGGGCAAGTTTGCCCAGGGATGAGGTTTAGATCCCTTGCCAGCTGTGCTTCTAGCCAGCAAGTGTGATGAACAGCTTTAGAAATCAAGTGAGAGAAAGCATTCAAGAGTTAGTGTGATTCATTTGGATAAAGGTCAAGAGAAAGATAAGCAAAGCATAAGAACGAAGAGCACAAATAGCAAGAATTTATACTTTTTTGCTTATAGAATTTCACTGATCCCATTTGTAATTTTTAAGCGCGCACTTAGTTCAAAAATGACCTACAGTTCTTCTAAAGTATTTTAAAGACTGTATCTAATCTTGTATTTTAGCTGGTCCCTTAAAATGAGTAGAGAAAAGTGGATTTGCGACTATGCATAACTATGTTTATAGATAAGAACTGAGGGTACTAGTTGATAATCAGATGACAACACCACTAACTAAACTTTTTCAATTAGCAGTTATCATTTGATTTTCTTAAAAATTTAAAGATTTGTTCTGTTCATTTTTTAGAATCTTAATGTATATTCTATACCTAAATACTCATGTTTCACACTAAAGAATACCTGTAACCTCTAAGGACATTAATGAGTTTGTTCTGTTTTTAAAATAAAACTCTCTCCCCTCCTTCCTCCTGCTGTCTCCCTCTCCAAAGGTGAAAAGCAATCAGTGGCCTATAGAATAAAGAAAACTCTTTTTCTCTGTTCTCCTAATTAATCAGATCATGAGAGAACTGGTAAAATTTCATACTCTTCTCCTCTATGGTTGTAGCCAGCCGTACATTATATATAAGAAAACATGCAGTTAGATCATGCTCTGGTTTTATTAGCTAAAGATACTGATTTTTAACATGAGTAATTAGAAATAAAGTATTTTTACAGATTTTAAAGTTTTTGTGGCATACATTTTACATCCAGACCAAAAAGGTACAAAAATATTGCTAGTATAGTGAAGCTTGGTCTGAACACCAGTAATAACCTGAGTGTAAACAGATGGGCAGTTTTAAATAAAATCTGTAAAACACCTTTGCTTTGTGGCCCTCCATATCGGGTTCTACTACATGGTATTATAACGAGAAATTATTTAAAATTTTTCAAAGAGAACTGGATATATGCATTATCATCATTGATTTTTTCCTTTTCTGATTTTCCAAGGTGATTTCTGGATGTTTATTGAACAACATATGCTTTTAAATATGTTGAGTGACTAGCTTGATAAGATTTCTTGGGGGAAAAACTTTCAAGGTTAATACACAGTTCGTGGAGAAATATTATCTGTTATTTTTCTTACAAGTATTTTTCTCATTATTCCTGTGTAACATCATAAAAGCATTAGCTAATTTAGCCTCATCTCTCATCTTCAGTAATAGATTTGTCACTTACTAAAAATAGGCACCACCTAGTTAGACCTTACCAGTTCATAAACAAAACACTGATTAGTCAGTATGGGGCAGCTTTTGTTATATTCACCATTTTATAATTTGAAATGTTATTTCCTAGTACTCACCATCAACAAGCAATCAGATGCCAGCCCATTTATAATAGGTTTCTCTCCTCCTAGCAGGACGTTGCTTTTGGCTATAAAAAGTTAATTTCAGATCCTGATATACTTGCATTAATTTTTGAGACAGTGGCTGGGTGTAGTACAGCAAAGAATAACATGAACATCACACCACTGTGCTGTAGCTAATCATTTATTACCTCAAGCCAGAGAAGCAATGTTAATGTGAAGGCCGCAGTATGTCTATGGAAAAGATGGAAACCGACAGAAAGGTCTTAGAGATGGCTTCCTAAAGGTCTTGAAAGAGGGGAACAAGAAGAAAGAGAAACAATAACAGCACTATCAGAAGGGATACATTTTAATACAGTCCTGGACGTCTTTGGAATTTTTTTTATGATTACAACAAATTACTATCTTGAATAACAGACTCCATCTTCTCTCCAAACATCTTTGCTTCAGAATGGGAAAGCTCATGGTAATGTTATCTTTTCAGAACCATAAGTGTTCTCTAAAAAACATATGACTGAGATGTTCATCAGCTGGGATGTTTGCTGTGATTCACCAATAAATTTGAATAATTTGACATAATTTCTGACAAAGATGAATGTTTCCACATTCATTTCCATAGTAAGGCAGTATCTACATGAAGAAACCAGTTTGACTGACTTTACCTGCCATATTGACCAGAAAAAGAACAAAACAACAGCCATTTAGTCCACAGAATTAAAGCAGTTTATGTATACACTACTGTTGATGGCCTGTCACCCCCAAAACTTGCATAAGCATATGTCACTGTGGAGACTATAGTATTACAAGGAAGCATAGCACTAGGACACATCACCAAGGGCCTCATGGCACACGTGCTTTTAGGCGTGCAGAGTGGCATAGAATAAAGAAGAGGCATTATCATTTGTGGAATTTTGAGTTCTAGCTGGGACAATCCCATGTCTTTTGGAACTCGGCCTACATCTAAGTCTTTTCAACTTTTTCTCATCTGTACAGAAAGGAATGAGGTAATTTCTAATGTCCCTAACAACTTTCCATTCTTTTCTTCAATATTATAGGTAGAGCCATGTCAGCATTAATTAATATTTATGGGTTTCTGTAAACTGTGATGCTACTTCTGTTCTCTAAAAGACCATAAGAGCTATAACTACAATGCATTCCTTACTGTTCAAATGTGTGTTTTAAGGCATTAGGGTCTAACTCATCCACTCCCACAGGCCATTAAATAGTAGCGTCAATATCAAATTAACATCTAGAAACATTTAATTCAAGTACTGGAAAATTTAGCAATGAGTTTATTGTTTTTTCTGTGTGAGGAGGAAAATGACTAATAGATCATAGTACGTGCTGGTGGTTGTGTAGGAAGAGACAGACGTAGGGAAGCTTTGCTTTTCCTGACAACTTAGTGACAGAAAGTAGTATGGTAGATTTCATCATGACACCCACAGTGAGAAATGGCAGGTTGGGTTCTTGTGAAAGGGGGTTAGGATCAGAACTATGGAAATTCAACATTTGTTCCTCATGCCTATGCATTGTCTTCTTTTGTTCTCTGTCTGTGGCAGTATCATCCCCCCCACCCCCGTCTTGTTACACTCCTGATTATGATAACCTTCCCTACAAGGAGTCACTGTTTCTTTTTCACTGAAGATTTCTTCTTTTTAACTTCTCTTGAATGTCATTCTCAGGCCTCCCTTCAGACACGTTGTTTTGTTGATATTTGACCTCCATTCTTTCATACGTATATGTCTGGAAGGACAGTGTAGAAGCTATCTACCGATTGACCACTTCCCTTTCGCCTTATCTCTGCAATAAAGTTTTTCTGAAAGCACCTCTCTTGTTCGCCCATTTCCGCACCATGTCTGTTTCACTTATTATCTCATTACATGAAACCTATGTGTAATTCTGTTTCGTGTATTGTGTTTTATATTATTCACACTCAGGAAAATAGTGTAAGAATTTCAGTCTGCAGTGCTGTCAGTCTGTCACCTCATGCACTACTCTAAAAATTCAAAAATGTAAATGAAGTAATTAACCTGATACGAAACAGTGACATATAATTGAATTTCTAAATTAGTGAACTCCTGACTCCTTTTTATATCTTTGCCATTTTATAGGATTTCATATTGGCTAAACTGGCTACTTAACAAAAGGTGTGATGTAACAAAAATTCTGCTTCCTACTATAGTAAATACTGATGCTTGTTAAACATCAGGTACTGTGCTGAGTATATTTATTTTAGATTTCTTGCTGTTTGAATTATTTTATACTCATGTAATGGAGACAATATTTAATGATAGTGGAATATAGACCCTAAATCACTGACTCAACTAGTGGAATCTCCCCCAAAGTGCTAATGAACAGACACATGAAGGAAAGTGGAATTTTAAAAAATAGCCCAGAGAATAATTCTCCTTCATTCACACACCAGCCCTTCCTCGGTATAAATTTTTCACTGCCATCTTGCATCAGAGCTGTCATCAGATGTCTACGTGATCGGTTTCAGAGCTCTCCTCCTCCTGTTAGTGATCTGAAGTGCGACTCCAGCACTGTCCGCTGCAGTGGATATTGATAGAGGACACTTGGTGCATAGTGACTGTTGTTTACAGTTCACTAGTATGTGAGCCCAGAAGTGCTCTTTTACTACATATGGTACATGTGTATGTGCTCTACCCGTGAAATGAAGATATAGCCGTATACATAGAGATAAATAGCTACATTCATTCCAACCCCATCTTTTCTTCCACTTAATGTTTATATGGTTTTGTGCGGTAAATACAATCCTAAGAAGTCCTATCTCAAGTGAATCTATTTCAAACCATTTATTCAAACAGACTTAACTTTATCACTTCAGAAACGTGAGCTGTGCTTTCATAAGAAAAATGACTCCAACATGTAATCAGAATCATATCTTAAAATCCCAACTTAAAGAATTGTCCTCTATTTGTTGGTCAGTAGAGTGTGCATTTAAATAGTCCTCCTAAGTAGTTAGTTGAATAGAAATTTCTTCCAGCAACAGTATTCACTTGCATGTTTAAGGAGGCACACAGCTCCAAGTACCTAGCATAAGCTCCCAGGTAGAAAAGCCATCTGGAGATTCTTGTTCAAATATTTTCAAACAATGTAGGAAGTCTGTGACTTATATTAATGATGTCACTTTCCCCTTAAAAATGGGTATCAACCTCTTCCCAATGTTTTGTAATTCTAATAACCCCCAGTTGATTAACACATCCTGTTTTAAGAACATTTAAGTGGTCCTGCTTTCCTGTATTAATGGGTCAATGCCTACCCTGGAATCTAAAAGTAAGAGCCCCCCTCTGATTTATGCCACACATTTTTGCATAAACCTGAGCCCTGCATTTGGAGAAATATAATCAAATGAAGATTACCTTTGATTTCTAGAAGCAAAAAATTTAGAAACATCCCAGGACACAGAGTGACTAAGATCTGGAAAAGAATCAAAATCTTTAATGTCTTTATTCAGTCCCCAAATTTATATAACACAGTCTTTATTTTCTTTATATCATAGAGGCTGGGATTTGAAAAGCCAACCCAACTTCTTTTACAGTGAAACCTCTCTGTTGATGTTTACCCTTCCTTTTCCCCTACCAACACCACCAGGTTTGAATTTATCATGGCAGACACGAAGTGACTATTGCGTACTTTATTTAAAGCTTGGGATTATTTTGCATTCAGATTTGAAGTCACAAGGATACCTTGCTTTATCTGACATACATATTTCATTTGAAATCCAGGAAATCAAATCATTCCCAGTGGCTTTCTAAGATATTTTTTGAATTTTGTGATTTTTATTTCTTTACATTTTTTAATAGTCAGTGTGTCTCCATATTTTGACTTTGTGTTTTTCCCTTACAACCTTTCGTTGGGATATAATACAAAATTTGACAGGGTAGATAATATGGTATTAGATTATGAGAGATCTAAAATCCAAGAGAAATTTACTTGATCTCAGAGATATTAATGAGTTAAATCATAATGCAATCTTGAGTACACAATCTTGAGTACTACAATAGAGTGCCAGGCAGATTGGAAGGACGATTTAGATTTGAATGGACAATAGACTAATGCTTAATTTCAGTTATGGCCTGTGGTGGACATTGTAATACACTACCCAGTTGCTCCTTCAGTAAAGGATTTGTTGCCCCAACTCTTGGGAGTGCTTTCAGCAGACAGCTTTCAGCTGTCAGCCCCTGCAGGGATTGCCTTGGCTTCTGTGGGGGCCCATATTCAAAGACAGAACAGTATGGGAGATTAAAGGCCAAGCCATCTGGACCCAGCTTGGAATGCCTCTGAAGGGTCATTCAGGTCCAGAGCTTCCCTTGAGTTGTGCAAGATTGTCCTTGGACCTCCATCTCACCTTGACTTCTCTCTCTGCCCATTCCTGCTTTGTTTCCCACCCACTCTCACCCCATGCCCCCACCTCCTTCCTCAGATGTTGATCATAAGAGCACTCCTTTGTGAACATCCTGAATGCTTAATTCCATTTCAGAGTCTGTTTCCTTGGGAACCCAACCTACGATATGGTCTATTTCTAAAAACACCAAACCGGACATCACTCTAACTTGTTAGCCATCACTTTACCTGATCTATTCCACTTCTGTAAATTGCACCTCCATTCATTCCACAAATAGTTTCTGAGCACCTATGATAAGATATGTCAGTCATTGTTCAGGGAATGGTGATATGTTGCCGACCTGGCAAATATGATCCTGCCCTCATGGAGCCTACATCTCAGTGGGAAAGAAAGACCATGAACAAATCATTACCAGTGTAACAAGTATTTCAAAAGTGAATATGTAAGGTATTATATCAGGATAGCTGTAAAGACATGGGATTTGGAGTTAAAAGGTCCAGCAGTGCCACTTAATGACTGTGAATATGGGCTAGTCACTTACTGTCTCTAAACAGCAAATTCCTCATCTAATAAACAGGTACATAATCCCTCAACCACTTAAAAAGAAATTGTTCTGTCTAATGAAATCATCTATCTTTAAGTACTCGGAATATTAAAGCGCTCTGAGAACTTACCTGAACGTGCCTTGCATCCTAAATTGTGAGTTCTTCCCAAAGGTCAGAAATTATGTTTTCCTCAACTTTATAGTAATAGTGTTTTACCTAAAACAGTTGATAAATTAGAATGTCATTTTTCCTGTTTATGCCAGGTAACAGAGTATATAGCCCTCAAAATATATTGAAAACAATATAGGCAATTGGAACCTGAATTTTTTACAAAAATATTATTAAAGCTATAAAATAACTTGGAAAACTTCAGTAAAATTTCAAATATAGCAAACATCTATGTGGAAGTTCAAAGCAAAGGTTTCTCTTCTCCAGGTCTAGTGAGATATAATTGATGACTGAAAATTGTATATATTTAAGGTATACAACCTGATAACCTCGATATCTGTATGCATTGTGTAATATTCACCACAGCCAGGTCAGTCATACCCATCACCTCACACCTAACTAATGTAAAGGCTTTTAAGAAAAATTTGTTAAATAACACAATCTCCGATACTCTGGTTATCTCCTCTGTATCGTTGTGGCAGGAAATCTTATCTCTTTACCTTTCTTTTTCCCCAGACCAAAATAAAATGGTATGCTTTAAAACTTAAGGGTATTAGCACTTTCCCAGCTGGATATGTATTCCTTGCCTCTGCCTGACCTAATGAAATCTTTTGCCACAAGTTTTTAAACCATTCGATTGACAAATTCTCTATATACGAAAGTATTTCTAGTACTTACCAGTTAATAAGGGCTCATAAGTGATTTTTCAACTGTGAACATGCTTTCTACTTATTTGCATCTGAAACATCTCTGGGCATATAGTATATATAAGTTTTACTAAGTTTTCTCATTTTTCCGTGTAAGACTATGTATAGTCTCCCTACTTAAACATCTCCTTTGCAAACCTGCCTTAGTTTTTTGGACTGGCAGTGTTTAGTTCTCACTTACATTTTTACAGTGTATACAATTCATATATGTTTGTTGTAATTTTTATAACTGTGTTTCAGAATGTCTCGCCTTCTTATGATTGATCTTACTACATAATAAAACATTTTAATCAAGTAAGTCACTTTGATGTATCCTTACACCATTTTCTTAATATATGCCCTCTTTTATTTTTTTCCTTATAATTAACTTGCTATTTTCTTGATTGATGAAGTTTTTCAGACTGTTGGTTTTTTCTCTCATTATATATTTTTGTAAAGCACTGTCTTCTTTTCCAGTTCTCAGATTGTCAATCGCTTAATATTTGTTTCTTTCTTTCTTTTCTTTTTCTTTTAAACCTTCCTTACATATGCTATTTTGTCGCTGAAGAATCCTGCACGTGGCAGCATAGTCCAGGCAGGAAAGGAAAAGGAAGTTATTACTGCTCTCTTCTGGCCGCCTGCAATACTAAATCATAACTTGCCATTCCCTAACTGGTGGCTGGAGACTTATCTTCATAAATACATGTGACCCAAGAAGTTTCAGTTTACATACCCTGTCCCTTGGGGTTCTTGCCTGTGGAGAGCCTTTTCCTTCCTGAAATTAGACAAAGGTTGTAAGAATTGAAGCTCGGGCTTCAAAGCACAGGAAAAGAGAATGTTGTCTTATCCTGTTCCTCCAGTGGAGCTCCAGCTGGCCATGTTTATCTACCCCGGGTGTGAAGCTGCGTGTCCATCTGTGAGGGGCTCAGCACAGTGCTTAGGCTTGCCCTTAAATTTTGAACTTAGGAACTTCTGGAGGTATTTCTTG